>NC_063189.1:21198002-21210502 GCF_017589495.1 Alosa alosa
AGAGGAGCCTCAGGTCTGGGCTTCAGTATTGTGGGTGGAATGGGCAGTCCCCATGGTGACCTGCCCATATATGTGAAAACCATCTTTCCCAAGGTGAGGTGGGAGCATACTGCACCTGCTCTCTCTGAACCTAACCCTAGCCTGTCTGCCCCATCCTGTTCCTCACATCTACTGTACTCACATCAGAGAGGCTATCAGCTATTACAGAAACCACTAGTACTGCCATTTAAACCATAAATATGTGGTATGGTATCCTCACTAGAAAATAAGTATCATTTTATTTTTCCTTTAACATAAATATAGAAATATCCAGATAACACATACTATATATACAAATTCTACTGACTAGAATTGAAAGAATGGCTCTAAACACTTGATGGACATGGCGTGGGCTGTTGTGATGGCTGTCCACAGGGTGCTGCAGTGGAGGATGGACGTCTGAAGCACGGCGATCAGATCCTGGCTGTGAATGGGCTGAGCCTGGTGGGAGTGACGCATACAGAAGCTGTGGAGATCCTGAAGAGGAGCCGAGGCCACGTGGTCCTCACCGTGCTCTCATAGACGTGTGGCGCCTTCTGATGATGTCACACATACACACCAGTGACAGTGTGATGCTGTGATGACAATCCACATTTAACTGTGTAACCGCATTACTGTGTAATTAACTTCTTGATAATGTTTAACATACACAAACTAAAACTTCTTTCAGGAGAAAGATAGTTTGGAGTTCTAGCCATGGGTGATGTACCATCCCTTTAGTAAGTGGCTTTAGGAGATTCATTTCATTGTCTTGCTGTATTTGCAAACACAGACACACCATGAGACAGAACTGTGAATCCTGTCCTGCCAATATCCCCTTAATGACTACTTTCAGCCATGACTAAGCTACCTAATTGACTGGTTCATGACTGACATTCTCTCATTATTCCATTGTACCTGTTGGGCTATCCAGCCTTCTTCTCAGCGTGTGCCGCGTATCCCTGGGCACCAAATTAAGAGATTTATTTTGTTAGTCTGTTTCTGGGGACAAAACTCTGAGGCTGATCCGAATCTCTTGTTCTGCCACATTTTCCTGAATTGATCAGATTATAATAGATGTGTTCTTTAGTCATATTGTAGTAATACTGTAGATACAGCACCCTTCATTATCTTCATGAATTCAGTTTTAGTTATGTGACAGTGTACCATACTAATCCCATTATCACAGGAATTGTTTGTTTGGTTGGTTGTTTTATAAAATGGTCTATGCGTCTCCTGATCAGCAGAATCATTCATATCTTAACTGAATTAATTCTATTTAACCATATGCATTTAATGGTGCCTCATTGCACAGATATGTACACAAAGACATAATATTATTAATAATTTCAGATGTTAAATAGATGGACTGTAAATAGTCTGATCGCTGTAACTTGGCCCAATGCTTCACTCTAGTGGTTACTAATATATGACAACACAGTCAGATAGTAGATCAAGTATCTACTGTACAACCCCTGGCAGAAATGATAGAATCACGGTCTTGAATGAAGATGTTCATTCAAATGTTCTATCTTTTAGAAAAAAATACAGATGTGCCTCAAAAATACTTTTCTGTAACAGATTGCTTGTCTTACTGTTATATACCCTGCAAAAGTGCCTAAATGTTTTGATCTGCAACAGGTCTTTATCAGGGTATGATCAAGATCTGTTTAAATAAGTGTCAAATTGGTCATTATCTCGTGAACCTAACACCAAGTAAGGACAGTTAAGGACAACAACCAGTTTTAACAGGGATGGGTCTTTCCCATCTAAATGAGACAAAGCTCTAACCCTAAGCAGCTAATGACTAAGAGCATAGAGAACTGAAATCCTCATTTGTACACATTACTCAACTCTACTCAACTCCTCTTTACAAGTACAGTAAGCATTCCAATAGGACAAACCAGAACTCTCACCTATATATGCTCATAGTCCTAGATTTATTTTTAGGGATTTTTTTAATCCGAATTAAAAAAGCGAATTAATGGAGGAAATGTGCGTAGGAGAGTATGTTAATGGATTAAGCCGTTACAAAAGCAGTTTAAACACTATTGCAAAGCCCTATTATGAGTTCCTATTTACCCCTAGTCATTTAGCCCAATTCAATAACCTTATAATACATACAGTTGTGCATACATTTCCCATTTAGATGGAAATATTAGTGGGGATCAGTCATATTTAGTGAGTCGTATAATGGTTAACTTCATCAGATTATTTATTATAAAAAATAAAGCAGTTCAAAGGGTGCACAGAGATAGGAAAAACGGCAAAGTCAATGGCGCACTCTAGTGGCAGACAGACTGAAAAAGACATGACAAAAAGTAGGATAAAACAAGAAAAACATATTCTGGTGGAGGCTATGTAGCCTCCTACATCAGTCTTGAAATCTACATATATATATATACACACACACAATCTAAAACTTTGCTTATTAATATTTACTCATCCCATTTCTGTGGATGGCATATTGCACGTTTGTGCATGGAGGAGGGGGCCGACTTCAGCCTGACATCATATTTAGCTCTCTAACAAGTCGTTCAGCAGTTGGTCTTTGGTTTAGATTAGCACTCCAGCACCTGACCAGGAGAGCTTTACACATCCGTCCAAATCGAGAGTCCCTAAATCTTTCCCCATTAACTGGTGGCCGTAATTCATAAGCCACAACAGCGTAAAGGATGCACTGGCGATCACCTTGATAGGGCATTTCCCTGGCGAGGAGCTGCCACAGCGTGATACCGAAGGCGTAAACATCAGCCTTCAAGGTGACCTCTTCACCTTTCAACAGTTCAGGCGCCCGGTGAGTGTAGGTACCACCCATGTAGTTTGTGAGAGGACTTAGTTCTCCAGAGCACTCAAGCTTCAGTGAGCAACCGAAGTCAGCGAGTTTGCACACGTCGGCATCGGAGACAATTATGTTGGCAGGCTTCACGTCAAGGTGTACCACATTGTGCGCATGCAAGTATTCAAGACCTCGAGCTATGTCGGTTGAATAGGTCATGCACCTGCTCTCTACTAGTGGCTCTGCACTCCCGTAGATAACATGTTGCAGATTCCTGGTTCCAGCTAGTTCCATTATTATGGTGCCAATGTTATCAGCGTTCTCCGGATCAGCTGGAATGGATGTAGTGGCTGCAATGACTCGGACAAGGTTTTTGTGGCGCAGGTGTGCGGCATTCAGTTCCGCCCAAAAACTCTGCCTGGATGCCAGTTTGTTCTTAGAATATCTCTTCACCTTTTTCACGGCGACGGTTTCCCCAAAGTACATACCTTTGTAAACTGAGCCAAACCCACCAGTCCCGAGTGGCTCTAAACAGTGCAGTTCGTTCCAGTGAATTACAGACGACCATAGTCTGCTGGCAACTTTACTGCGGAATGTGTGTGCTGGGACTGCTAACGTGGATCCACCGGCATACTTGATCAGTGGGCTGCTGCATGCTCCTAGCTCCACCGATGGCCGAAAGTCTTTAGGCAGTAACCGTGTAACTGGGATTGGAGATGGCATGGTTGACAAAACCGCTCACCTGTGTTACCTGCTCATTTGTGAACAGTCCCCTGTCACGATCACGTGACTTCATACGTATGTGTACTCATTTCCTCCAATGACATCATCCCGTGTAATTTCGTGTCTCTGATGGTCACATCTTTCACAATAGATTACCTAGACTCGTGCGTAAAAGCAGGGTAGCCAAGTTTGGGTGTTTGGCTGAAGTGAGATTTTGTGAAGTCATAGTGCGTGTGCGTTAAAATTTTCCCTAAACCTAATTAAAAAAATGTCTGTTCCCTGACTCTTTTGCTATGTATAATCCCTGATTTAGGCCTATGTAAAAAAAACTAATAGAATGGAAAAGTTTCTTCAAAATGTACAATTAATTTATTGATTACATTTGAAAACAAGACCAGTGTTTTTACCCTGTGGCATGGAAGGATTATGAGCCACTGCGCCCCTGGGCACAGACATGAAAAGGGCCGCCCTGCCCACCTGAAAAAGGTAGTAGCTCAGCAATTCTAGGGGGCATGCGGGGTAGAAAAAAAAAAAAAAAAAAAAAAAAAAAAAAACCTTAAATGATGACTTCTGACGAGTTTTGTGGAAAGAAATGGACAGATTGAGACTTACAAATATGAATGTGTGTATGAGTGTACGTATGTATCAGGGATGGAAATAAGATATTTTTTTCCACCTACCATTGTGGCTGGGGGATTCCAAAATCTACCAGCCACTCAACATTTTTACCAGCCACTAGAGATACAGTATGAACATTTGATGAAAAATCATGACCAAAATGATCACGGCTATTGGTATTATTGATATGATTAAAATGTGCTGACTTTTTTTCTAAACCTATGCCATTTGGGCAGCCGTGGCCCACTGGTTAGCACTCTGGACTTGTAACCGGAGGGTTGCCGGTTCGAGCCCCGACCAGTGGGCCGCGGCTGAAGTGCCCTTGAGCAAGACACCTAACCCCTCACTGCTCCCCGAGCGCCGCCATTGTAGCAGGCAGCTCACTGCGCCGGGATTAGTGTGTGCTTAACCTCACTGTGTGCTGTTTGTGTTTCACTAATTCACCGATTGGGTTAAATGCAGAGACCAAATTTCCCTCACGGGATCAAAAAAGTATATATACTTATATATATCAATGTTGGACAGAACTCATAATTGGCCTGCCCTTCATGCCCAGTAGCAACAAAACTAAAGGACAACAGAACAGCTAGTGTAGGGGCGGTGGTAGTGTAGTGGTTAAGGAGCTGGGCTAGCGTGCAGTAGCCGGAAACTTGTCGGTTCAATTCCCGGCTTCCACCGTTGTGCCCTTGAGAAAGGCACTTAACCCCAAGTTGCTCAGGGGACAATGTGATCCCTTGTAATATAGCTGACATATGTAAGTCACTTTGGTCAAGAAGTGTCCGCTAAATGTAATGTAATGTAATAAAAGTGGTGTGGCTCCTTTAAGACACAATCCGTGTGAGTTCTGGAGCCATCTAACTCTATACTAGCCTATATCATCTAATTTTAATATTATATCTAGGCTATATTTAACATTTATTTTTTTCTATTTGGCCTGTTATGAAATCATGCATTGCCCAATTTAAGCACACTTTTTTAAGACACTTAAATACATGCATGCTTAGCATTTTGTGAAAATAAAAATTATGGCTACATAGACAAACTCTTAGCCATGAGCTGTATATCCTCTGATTTTAATATTTACAGATATATAGGTATTTAAGCACAGCTCAGTTTTAAGACACTTAAAGCCCAAAGTTGGAGACCATATACAAATGTGCTACCATTTCAAAACCGATTACGGCTTATTGTACAGGGGATTGCATTACACCTTTGTGTTCGGTAAGCTCTGCTGTTTATTCTGGTTTACGGTTTGTCATGTAGTTGAACGAAAAGTTTGTGAGATAGCCAGGCTATTCCACCCTATATGAATTGAGATGAGCGCAGAGCTGTAGAGTAGCCTAATAGCCTATGATTATTTCTTGAAAGTTAATTTTCTCGCGAACCGTTTATCACAGCAAATAGCGGCTATAGCACCGTATAAAAGTTATTAATACAGACCTCTCAAGTCTCACGCATTGAGCGTGAGAGACACGCATTTCAATGACTTCACACGCTCACACGCCACACATGGCATTTCTCACTCCGAAAAATGATTAACTTGCCCGCACAGAAATTTCTAAGGGCTATATTTTACAAACGTGTCACACAACGTTGCTATCTATGCGCTCATTCAGTTCAGAGAGCTGCTGTTCAGTTACTAACCTATCGGCCAATCAGAAAATAGGATTTCTCAACCAATCAGGAAATAGTTTTGTTTTGATGCGGGTCCGCAACGTGGAGACTGGTCCGCGGAGTCGTGGAGTGAAATTAGGCCCGGTGCTTCGCCAGATAATTTGCTGCGCAGTTGATCAAGATACCGCGGACCGACAAAAAAAGAAAACAAACGTTTCTGCTATCGATGTCATTAAACATGGAGCCATACAATAAAGTGGTGGTAGGCTATGAGCGTTCATTCAATGCAGGCGTCTGCGCGAGAGAAACTGAAACTAATATCGATAACGTTGGTAAAGCTCCGCTTCAACCTGTTGAATGCTATTTAATTGTTTAACGACACTTAATAGAACAACGTTGATTTTTGGAACTTCCACAGAAACAGAGCAGAGACTGTATAATACACTGTATAGCACTGAGTATTGTATAGTCAAATTTGAATATAACGTGGCCAAAAGCTAGCCTTCTTTCTATCTGTTAAAGATCAACAGATCAGTGATTTACGCCTATCTGCTCGCCAAAAAAGCTGGTATTGTGTTTCCTGAATCCTTACATTCAGGCATTCAAATTAAACTTCATTAAAAAACATGTATTTTTTACTCCATTTCCTACCAATGTATGATGCTTGCATGAGGGAAACATCCCAAAACAATAGCACCCATATAATTCTTGCTGTTTTGAGAAGTATTTCTTTTCTTATGCAAGCATCATGCAACCATGCAAAAGCAATGAAACTAATTATATCTTACATTAGTAAAGCAGTCCTCTGATGTGCATGTCACAAAACATTTAAGTGAAAGTGCATGTATTACATATGTGTGTAACAGCGTAATAATGATTGTGATAATGATAATGACAATTTGACTTGGAGGGAGTGGGGTTGGCCCGGGTACGTGTAGATGAGCCCTATGACCCCAAAGTCTGCCATGACTGGGCCTCAGGTCAAAGAAGTTTGAGAAATGCTGGTCTACATAACCTGCATCAGATTGAGGTTTGCAGTGATGCGCCTGAAGGCACAGGTTGAGGACCCAGTCAGTTACGTCACAATATGCACATTTGTTTAAATTCATACCTATGTAATCACCATGACCAAAATTGTACTTTTTTTTTTACTTTGAATCATGAAAAAAAAAAATATTGACCTACCTACCGACCCATTTTTTTTATTTTTTTGGCTGTTACTGCAAACAATAATATTTTTAAGGATGGCCTCATGACTGTGAAAATGGCTGACATTGAACCACAGTGCTTTAAATGGGAGCCCCCAGTATCAGTCATCAAGGCATCAAAATCTGCCACAAACACTTACAACACACAACATCATTCATAAACACACACACACACGGACAGAACCACCACTGTTCAAGAGACCATTTTGGGGCTAAATGTGCTTTTTCTCATTTGGTTGTTTTCTGTTTGTTTATAGAGCAGAATGAGCCACTGCTGTTCAAAGGGCCCATTTGGGTGAAATTATTATGATAATTTATGTTATTATTATTTGTTATTATTTACTATAGGGTTCTAGAATAAATAAAACAGTGTGTTTGAAATAATGGAATTTGTGCTCTCTCATGAAGCTGGGTCGATGGGACATGGGGAGGGTGGGTCTCTGTTGATCGGGGGGAGGGGGCGTGGCGCCACGAGTAGTTCAAGCAGACGTAGGACTTTCATGTAGGGGAGAACTGGTACAATTGTAACAGCGGTACAAATGTAACAGTGTTTTATTCTCAAGATATGGTGTAGCTACGGAAACGTAAACAGACATGTGATGTGAATACATTGAGCCAATCATGTGTTGTGAAGACATCGTGCCAATCATGTGTTGTGAACTCGCCGCTGGAGCAAGATTGGTGTCGTGAAGCCTTGCTCATGCGCATTTCTGCCGAATAGGATGCCAGATGAGTGCCCAAAAAGCGTTGCAATATGGCCGCCAAGTGGAGGGACTTGCCTAAATGGACTAAAGTGACAAAAACGGCAAATTACCAAGTTCACATTAAAACTGTTGGACGTGAAAGGCCACATGGACTACAAACTAACTACAACGTGACGACAAAAGTGATGACGAGCCCCTAACTGGGCAACTCTGTTAGCAAAATCTACCCCCAAATTCCGACCTCTGACTCACACATTACGTGACGTGAATGACGCGGAATGATGATGTTTTCACTGGAAAAAAAGGTATTTCCGAAGCCCTGGAACGCTAGGTAACAGCAAGCAGCGCAACTTCCAACAGCACATCGGTATTTTGATAGTCAGCGGTACATTTGAAGGAAAATGCTTGCACGTAAGACCGAATGAAACAGAGATTCAACTAAACCTTGCTTTACTAAAACCTGTTTGTGACCAGCAGAGTATAGCCTACATGCATCTGCACTCATCTATTATTTGAAACTAACTTCACCGTGGTCTCATAGTCAACGACAAAACAGTTCTACTGTACACAGTTAATTACTTTCACTATTGACTGACAAGTGGTTACCATCAAAACATAGCCTGTGCAAATGACTGAATACAAATCCTAAGGATATTTGTCATGCAGAGGAGTTGCTGCTTACATCTCGTGACAATGCATCTTCAGCTGTGCTCTATATGCGCCTTTCCCTATAGACCGGATTTTTCTTGGTCAGTGACGTAATGATTTTTAGAGGATGTTAGATAGCGCGCAAGGTTTAATAGAAGAGGAGCGCATGGCGAAAAATCAACACTTTATTGAGTGTAAGATAAAAATAAGCTTTGCGTCGCACTCTGCGCCACCTTGCGCCAGGTGCACAGTAGAGGCCAAACTCTCGCTCTCTTCTCTCTCTCACACCCGTAGCACTTGGGGCGACTGAATGGATTCTGGGGATGGCCTGTGACACCCTGTGCTCCCCATCTGGCTCTGCCCCTGTTCTTACATCTACCACATGTCTGTGTGTGTAAACAGTGTATTTGTTGGGATCTACACTATGTAAACAAAAATATTCAGACCCATTACACCCACAAGAACTTCACTAACATTCTAAATCCATAGGTATTACTGTAATAGGGAGTTGGTCCTCTCTTTGCAGTTATTTTGCCCATTCAGTCAGTGGAGTATTTGTGATATCAGGCACTAAGTTTGGACAAGAAGGCCTTTCAAAAGAAAGACAATATCTCTACTAGCTCATCCCAAAGCTGATTAATGGCATAGAGAAACCTAAACCCATTTGTTGCTTTAACATTGTAGACAGATACCCCAATCAATGTTTCCATAACTCTAAATCTCCAGCAGATGGTGGTGTTGTAAAGCTAACGACCATGCCCAAGTTGGCATGAAACCTTGCACATGCATGAGTCAACCTTGTGGTTTGCTTCCCTCTCTATAAACGCCATCGCCACAATCCCTCTCTGCTACTTCTCACCTAAAACATCTACCTATGCAGATAACCATAAATGGCCCCAATGAGTCATTAAGAGGTCAAAAATACAAAGACACATGTGCATGAAAACAATACTGTATAACACTGACTAGGCTATATGAGTGAGGCCCAGGACAGCATCACCAATCCTTCAAATCCATCCATTTTCATACGTGTCCATCCTAAGCTAAATTCTTTTACAAATTTTGACATGATTTGATTGAATTGTCTCTTGGATAGAAGGGCATGACATGGCTGAGATTAGGGGCTTCGCCTGAGAGACTTTTAGAAAGAATCCAGGGCTTTGCAAACATGTGCAGCAGCACCTCATAGGAAGTGCATCACCAGCAGGCATAACACAGAGACTAGAGAGACGGTGAGGTAAATATCGTGTTTATTAAACAAACATCAGTATTGGGACTGACATTAGTCTGAGTACGGATGGAACACAGTCTACAGGGAGGGACAGCTTTATTTTTCTTGGTAATACGACGCGTTCCGCTTTACCGCGGCACACTGTCCACTACGGCACAGATTATCATCCAAGTCTACAATACAAATTTAGCAGCAACATGTTAACGTCAGAAACAAAAGGGATAACAAAGTAGTTTTGTTTAGAAAAAGTCACAGTATTTTGTTAAAAAGGATCATCTTAGAGGAGAACATTATTTAAAAGATTTTTACGTATTCTAAGTTTATTTTATTTCTCTCTAAACACGGCTTTTACTCTATGTAAAATACGAGGGGAAATTGAACTATACATTGAAACTCTAATATAAAGATCATCTCTGGCACAGTACAAAGTTTCAGGTGATTTGACAAAAATATACAATGCTTTCACTTCACATTTGAAGATTAAAATGTCACCAAGGTTTCTGGTAAAATACAATAGTCTCAGTGGTCAAACAACCTCTCGACTGAGAAGGACGCAAATGTTAGTCAAACTACCCAACAGGATATTATGTTTAATTCAATCATAACAGAAGGACAATATAAATTAATATATATTAAGAGATTCGAACTGCAATACATGGGGAAGATCTACTGAATAAGTACTGTAAAAGTTTTTTGATACAATAAATACATGTGAGCGATATGGTGTGCCAACAGAGACATAATAATGAAGTATGATATGAATCCAACGTAGAGTTTAGCACTGTAACCCTGGTACACCTTCCCACCTACCCTGCAATCCCCCAACACCATAGTTCCACAGTAATACTGGAGACAAGGAGCTTTACATGCTTTTTTCTCTTTGTGTGTGTGTGTTTGCAATACAAACATGTTGACAAAATGATATGGGTTTGGGAGAGACAAATGGAAGTATTGTGTGTGTGTTTGTGTGTGTGTGTGTGTGTGTGCAAGAGAGAGAGAGAAAGAGAAATTGTAACATTATGACATTGTGTGAGTCTTTAGGACAGCTGTCCATGTTTTTGAGGCTTTGGCGATTCATCATCTCCGTGGTGATGGTGTTCATCAGCCATTTTGTTTGCTGTCCTGTGTGTCAGAATGGGAAGAGTCTATCCTCTAATGTCCTTATGAAAGCCATCCATTAGAACAGAGAAGACAGTGCCGAGCTCCTGACATCGTAGCTCACTGTCTGCTACGCAAGCGTTCATGGGAACAGAAAAATGAGACCGAAAAACAGCAAACGAAAAAAGGTCACAGTTCCTAGAGGGATGGCAAATGAAGAAAAAAATAACAGTCAACTCTATTTTTTGTCTTTTTGTTTTTCTCCGCTTCATAATAAAAAATAAGTTTGTTCTGTATTTTACAATAATTCAACAACTCCACTATGGAAGCATACATTAGTCCGGCATAACAAAAAATGTACATAAAAAAAACAAAATGACACAAAAATGAAACAAAACAAAAGCAAAAGGGGGGTGTGTAACTCCAAAAGAAGAGGAGATCTGGACAAGAGGTGGTGACAGGTTTGGGGAGGGGGGGGGGGGGGGCGCAAGACAGAAGGGGGTGAGAGGTGGGTTTTGGGAGTGTGGGGGGCCCTCTCTAGGTTGGACACATCGTACAACCACACTTGACCACTTTCTCCACCTCCTGTACGAAGGAGGAGCCGTCTGTGCACTCGAAGGTGTATTTCCGCCTCTTGCTGCGGAGCGGCCCGCAGCACTGCCCCCCCACACAGCTGCCCCGGCACTCTAGCCGGGAGACCTTCTCCGTGGTCTGACACGCCGCATAGCCCTGCTGCCTCTGGTAGTGATCTCGGACCCGTTCGCCTCGACATGCCACTTCTGCAGGAAGAGACAGAGAGAGACGGAGCGAGAGAGGGAGAGAGGGATGAGGAAAGGGAGGAGGGGAGGGGGCAGGTGGTGGGGTGGGGAGCGGTCAGATGAAAAGAGTTAGAATAGAGATCGAAAAAAAAACAATGGAAGAAAAAGATGAAGGCTCTGTGCTGATTATTGTCCCTACATTCCTGCATAGCGGTTCGAGAATTACTTAATGCAGTTGTTACCAGGGCAACCAAGTGTTTAGGTGAAGAAACGTACAGAGAGGGAAGACAAAGGAGGTTATTTTAAATCTTTGAAGATAGAAAAAGAAAGAGTAATTGGCAGGTCTTGTCTTCATGGCAACATCACTCATTGTAGGATGCACGTAATACACAGTACAACTTTTAATGTAATATCTATGTCTATCTAGAGAGTGTGTTCCTTCGTTCCCCCTCTCCTTTCCCGGCCCCTGTCTCTTGTCCAGTGCAAATTCTCACCTGCTGGCCCTGAGTGTCACTCTCAGGAGGCTCAGAGGAGGCTTGGGGGCACACAGGCAAAGAGCAGCGCGCAAACGAGAGCACAGGACAGAGAGCAGCAGAGCATTAGTAGAGTTAGTGTCACAGATGACCAACCACAGCAACACAGGCCAAACACAGACCTATCCACAACGTTAGAGGCCAAGCCTGTCCAGTTAATGTCACATGCAGTGTTAAAGATAGATTGTAAGCACATCAACAACATCATTCAGTAGTCTGCGGACTCAGTATTGTAATTTAGCTTCATGTCATTATAGGGTTGCGCTAAAATGATTATGGTTCATTAAAGATACAACTTTTTTTTGTTTTGTTTTGCTGCAATATGTAATTCCAAAACTAAAACCACAGAGTGTCCCCACCAACCCAGTAGTAAAGGCACGAGTGAGGGCCACTGTCATGTACCTCTGTCGCAGCTCTCTCCAGAGTAGCCCGCGCTGCACTCGCAGTAAGGTTTGCCCAGTCCAGACACCAGGCACGTGCCGTGCTTACACTTGAGCGACTGGCACGGGCTGTACACCTCCTCCTCATCGCACAGCACACCAGCGAAGCCCGGCTGGCAGCGGCAGCT
>NC_063189.1:21215502-21218002 GCF_017589495.1 Alosa alosa
GGCCATTGATTAGGGGCATTGGGGGTGATTAGTATGGGGCCCTGTGTGTGAATAGTGAGCGAACGCCTCAGTTAACAACCACTTGAGAGCTGCAGCGGGAGCTGCGCTGGGGAAATGAGCCGGAGCAGAGGCCCTGCTGAGACGCACGTTCCCATCAGAGGCTCAACACACGCACAGGATACTGATACTCTACTGTTAGCGCTTTAATGACCACCCTCGGGGAATAGCCAGAGATGAGATTTGGACACAGAGCCAGGCAGGCATGCTGCGGGTCCTGGCCCTCCGTAATGAGACATAAGGGGGGGATATAACCAGCTTGTCGTGGCTAACAGATGTCTCTGCTAGACGACTTACCCATGGTGGAAATGAACCTCAGCCTCTTTCCCAATCCAAAGCGAGTTGTAAAAGCATGCAAGAACAAAGACAAACAGACAAGCAGATATACGGACGACATGCCAGTGTAGGGAAAAATAAGGATAGATAAAGGGATACTACACACTGACAATCACACACACACACACACACACACACACACACACACACACACACACACTTGAAGGCAGGCAGAAAGGCAGTGGGATGAGGCCAGGTCAGGGTAATTCTCAGCAGGCTTTACTCTGACATTTGTACTAGGGAACAGGAACTCTGGGATAGCAGACAGGGAATGAGGAGGACTAACCTTTCTCCACCTCATTGTTATTAGCGGCTAGCACAGAAAGAGACAGAGAGACAGTATGATTTTAAAAGCAACATGGATAGAGAAAGACAGGAAGACAGAAAGAAAGAAAGATAGAAAGAAACCAAGAAAGACAAAGAAAGAAAGAAAGAAAGAAAGAAAGAAAGAAAAAAGAAAGCAAATGTATGCACTACAGGTTAGCAAAAGCAGGGCATTAGTACATAGACCACATAGCACATAAGCGTTGAAGCAGTTATGAGCAGACCACGAAACAGAAAAGCCCATGTATATCAGTAGTGGAGTGTGTGTGTGTGTGCTTGTTGTTGAGAGTGTGTACATTACCTGTGTACTCTGCTGGACAGAGGCAGGTGTAGTTGTTGATGCCGTCAACACAAGTGGAGTTATTCTCACAGTCATGGTCTTCGCAGTCGTCAATGTTAATCTCACACTTTTCTCCCTCAAAGCCTTCTGGACACGCACACCTACACAACAACAACAACAACAACAACAACTAAGTCAAACATTCCCTCATACACACACACACACACACACACACACACACACACACACCTACACACACACACACACACATACACACACACACACACACACATACATACACACACACACACACACACATACATACACACACACACACACACACACACACACCTACACACACACACACACCTACACACACACACACACACACACACACCTACACACACACACATACACACACACACACACCACACCACACACACACACACACACATACATACACACACACACACACACATACACACACACATACACACACACACACACACCTACACACACACACACATACACACACACACACACACACACACACACACACACACACACACACACACCTACACACACACACACACACACACACACACACACACACACACACACACACACACACACACACACACACACACACTGTGTGTACAACTCATTGCTACAACTGATCCAAAATGCTGCAGCATGCCTGGTCTTTAATCAGCCAAAGAGGACACATGTAATTTCACTCCTAGTTACTCTCCATTGGCAGCCTATAGTGGCCAGAATAAAATGTAAATCTCTCACTTTGGCCTATAGGACACTGACTGGATCTGCTCCCTGCTATCTTAATTCAATGATCAAGATCCCAACTGCCTACTGCGGTCTTCTGATGATCGTTTGTTGTGTCTAATTTCAGCCATAAACGCTAGGTCAAATTCAAGACTCTTCTCCTCAGTGGTTCCTTGTTGGTGGAATGAGTTGCCCAGTGCTCTCCGTTCCTGTGATAGCTTTGGGTCTTTCAAGAGGGGTCTAAAGGAATATCTGTTCAACATGCATTTAGTTTATTAAGCATTTCTTATGAGTTATGGTTTGTATATTATAGTTTTTGTTTTTGTCATTATGCTATTGATTGAATTGACATTATTGTTTATTACTGCTATTCTTCTTAATGTAGTCTTACCAACATTTTAAATTGTTCACTGTTAAATGTAACTGTTGTATTGTTTTTATTTGTATGTCACTTTGGACAAAAGCGTCTGCCAAATCCCATAACCATAACCATACACACACACACTAACACACGTACACACTGAACCCCCAATTATTCCCTCTGTACAAACAATTTCATATTTTCACTTCCCCCCTCTCCACACAAACTGCCACACACAATTACTCTCATACTCAACCACCAACACATAATCAGACACACACACGCACATGCACACCACACACATACACACACACACACCACATACAAACTCAAAGACCTCCCACAGGTCGTTTTTGCCACCC
>NC_063189.1:21228002-21230502 GCF_017589495.1 Alosa alosa
TGTGTGTGTGTGTGTGTGTGTGTGTGTGTGTGTGTGTGTGTGTGTGTGTGTGCACTTGTGTTGTTTGTTTGTGTGTGTGTGTGTGAGTGCGTGTGTTACCTGAGCAGCGGAACTTCTTGCTCTTGATCTGGCCGATGCGCTTGTTGGCCAGGCGGCGGGGGCTGGTGCAGCGGGCTCCACTGGTCTCGATGGGGTTCTCCTGGAGGTAGTCAGCCAGCCACTTCAGATGGCAGTCACAAATGAATGGATTCTGAGCCAGGTGCCTGCAAACACACATGCACACACACACACACACACACACACACACACACACACACACACACACACACACAGACACACACAAGCACACATGAGTACACAAATGCACACGCAAGCAGGCGCACACCCACACAGATACACACACAAGTGCCCACAAACACACACGCTCAAACTGTTCAAATTAAATAGCACACGCACGGATTTGACTCGTTTATACGCTCCATTTGAGTCCCATAACATATACGTCTAAACCTAATGCGAATCCTTAGCAGAAACCCCATACTTAAAGACTCAATGCATGGTATGATAATAGTTATGGGCAGCATTTATGAGGCTGCGTTTCCGGAACAACTGTGAAGCCTTGCGTCCGGGAAGTCAGCCCAGGGGTCTATGGGGAGTTAATGACAGGCCTGCGTATGTG
Source organism: Alosa alosa (assembly GCF_017589495.1). NCBI lineage: Eukaryota > Metazoa > Chordata > Actinopteri > Clupeiformes > Clupeidae > Alosa > Alosa alosa. The sequence goes on from NC_063189.1 coordinate 21,228,682, forward strand.
ATCACACAAGCAGAGGTCCTCACAGTGTTTGGATGGCCCGCAGCGAGGAGAAGGTTCCCTTGGCGATGGTCTGGAGCTTGTTGTCGTAGAGGGAGAGGAGGTTGAGGTTGTGGAGGTCCTGGAAAGCGTCCACTCGCAAGCAGTTGATCTTGTTGGCGTTCAGAAGTCTGTGGGATGGAAGGGACAATGCACTGAGACGCAGGCAGACACACAGCACGCCGACAAATCAGACACACAGACACAAACAATAGGGAAGGATGCTGCCTGTCACTCCCTACGTGGTTATTATAATGGCTATTTTCATGCCTGCTTGAGTAAAGATAGCAGAATGCCTTCCCTGCTGAGAGGCTAATTTTGGAGTATAATGATGCTCTCTCATAGAGATGTGTTCATTTGTTCAGTTCACTGTTTATTCAGTCTCTCTCTCTTTCTCTCTCCGCATCTCTCTTTGCTTGATAAATTTCTGTTTTTCTACTCAGCATATCTAATGGATAATAGATTGAAGCATATTGCTGTATATGTGTGTGTGTGTGTGTGTGAGAGAGAGAGTGTGTGTGTGTATGTGTGTGTGTGTGTGTGTGTGTGTGTGAGAGAGAGAGACAGAGAGAGAGTTTGTGTGTGTGTGTGTGTGTGTGTGTGTGTGTGTGTGTGTGTGTGTGTGTGTGTGTGTGTGTGTGTGTGTGATGTGCGCCTGTGTGTATTTAAGAGAGAGAAGGAAAGTGACTTGAGGCCTGCTCAGCTGATTAATCCAAACACGTCTTACATCAACACAAAGCAGCTAGAACTAAAACCAGTACACAATTGCTCTGTTGTCTTGCCTAGTCGCTCCATTTGAGATATATGCCCACTTAACATGTTTTCGGGCCATGGTGATGAATAGATGAGCAACAGTGAAGTAGTCATCCACGTCACCTGAGCGTATCGTGTCTGCTATACAAGATACTGATAGCCCAATAACTGAACAGAAAACAGCGATTGAGGCATTTTGACATCCTTAAATTTTGTGAGTGGGGTAGAATCAGGATGGCTTCCAGTCTAGCACATTAATCAAATCCAAATGGTAGGCTACCAGACTAAAATTCTGATAAGAATATGCCAGGCTACAACAATTCTACAATTATTAACACACACTTTCCCTGAAGCGCTTCAGATACCCAGAACACTCCTGAGAGTGCCATTTAACATCATTCAAACTGATGTCATAACTCAACATCAATGAAATATTCACTGATGTCCATAAAAAAATCTCTGTAATATAGATTAAACCACACACACACACACACACACACACACACACACACACACACACACACACACACACACACACACACTAAACTGGAAGTGAACTCTCCAGTGTTTCAAGAGTAGAAAATGACACAGCTCAGCTCTGTGGCCAGAGGAGCAATTATATCTCTCTGATCCCAATCCTGGACCAGTGATTTACAGGCTCCAGACACACACACACACAGCACAGCTGCTCAGCCTAATCATGTTTGACAACATGAAAGCATGTAGCACTTTTTATATTGATTTAATTTAGCTAAATAAGAAGCACATTTGTCTGCCTGTGTGCATGTGTGCATATGTGTGTGTGTGTGTGTGTGTGTGTGTGTGTGTGTGTGTCTGTGTGTGTGTATACTTACAGTAACTGTAGAGAGAACAGGCCCTCGAACAGTCCTTTGGGCAGCTCAGTGATTTTGTTGCCGTAGAGGACCCTGCCAATCAGAGACATGATGAGACCCACAGGCCTGCAGCAGCACAAGCCCTCAGCATCATCAGGACGTCAACACCCACACAAACCTGCCCCAGATCCTCCACACA
>NC_063189.1:21238002-21248002 GCF_017589495.1 Alosa alosa
AGAGAGCCAGAGAGAGGAAGGAGGAGGTAATGAACAAGAGAATGAACAAATATCGTCCATCTTCAGGAATGGAGTTCAGAAAAAGGTGAACATTAAATTTTTTGTTGTTTATGTTTTTGTTTTTTTTTTTATCCTGTGGTGGTTCACAAAACACAAGAATACAGCCATACTGCAGCATGGTGTAAAGATCTAAGACGCTTTACACATATTGAAAAGGTAAAGACAAGGGGCCAGAAGAAAACGGTCCAATTTACTGCTGTTTAGTGAGACCAGTAAACTGAGGGAAATGAGCGCGTGACTAGCAAAATCAGTCATTAGCAAAGAGAGGCGTTATGATGAGCAATTCATTAAGCAGAAATTTGAAGCACCACTTGCCTTCATCCTCATCTTCAATGCGGGGGAGGCAAAAGACAGCAGCGAAAGAATAAGCAATTGAGCAAAATGAAAGAGCAGAGAAAGCACAATGGTACGGCAGCGCGTGCATACACACGCACACACACACAAACATACACAGAGTCTACATACACACTGACACACCGACGCACACACACACACAAAGACACACACACACACAAACACATACAATCTGGTATAAACAGCACCTGAATGGTAAATGATCATGTCATTTCCTTCTCCCTCTATCACTTTTATTTCAATAAGCTTTGCCGGCGGGTGAAAGCACACTCTTAAATTGACAAAGCCAAAATCAATTTCAAACATTTGAGTGCAGAGACAAAAATAAACATTTACAAGTTGGAAAGGACAACAAGTGGAATGAGTAATCTATTGTGTGTGTGTGTGTGTGTGTGTGTGTGTGTGTGTGTGTGTGTGTGTGTGTGTGTGTGTGTGTGTGTGTGTGTGTGTGTGTGTGTGTATCTGTGTACAGTATCTGTGTGTGTGTGTGTGTGTGTGTGTCTTACCGGTGCAGACGAACTCTTTCTTCTGCACCTCAGCCACATTGTGTCCGCGGAGGTGAGGCGGGGCCATGCACTGAGTGTAGAGGCCCAGGCGGGGGCGCTGTCTCAGCCACTCCGACAGCCAGGCCACATGGCAGTCACACATCAGATTATTGGAGTGGAGACGACTGGAGAAACGGAGAGAGAGAGAGAGAGAGAGAGAGAGAGAAAGGGGGAGAGAGAGAGAGAGAGAAAGGGAGAGAGAGAGAGAGAGAGACAGAAAGGGGGAGAGAGATAAAGAAAAGAATAATCAATGTAGGTGAACAAGTAGGGAAGCCTTGGGGAGGCACTGGGTAGGGTAAGCTAATGAGGAATCAATACATCAATTTATGTACTATGAGTGTGTGTACGTATGTGTGTGTGTGTGTGTGTGTGTGTGTGTGTGGGTGTGTGTGTGTGTGTAGTGTGTGTGTGTGTGTGTGTGTGTGTGTGTGTGTGTGTGTGTGTGTGTGTGTGTGTGTGTGTGTGTGTGTGTGTGTGTAGATGTGACTAGGTTAGGTGTGGCAATATGTATGGTGCAGTCTTTTTGATGTTTCATGTTGGTACTGTGAGGTTACCACTGGGTTACTATTAATCCCTGTGTGAAAGTGTGTGTGTGTGTGTGTGTGTGTGTGTGTGTGTGTGTGTGTGTGGTAGGGATGATCCCTGCATGTGAATGTGTGTGGGTGTGTGTTACAGTCCAGTGCACAGTAGTTAAAGCCTGGCGTCTGGCTCTGGGCTCTCACAGTAGGAAGATTAATTAATGAACACAGAGCAGCGAGACACAAAATCAATGGTGCTCTCCAGCTCACTAATCTACACTCGCCCACCTCTCAGTCTTCTAGCACACATGCTCACCTAGGATCAGCAACGCAACACTGTACACACACTTACATACACACTCTAACATGCATTCACACACTGTCTTGTATGTGTGTGTGTGTGTGTGTGTGTGTGTGTGTGTAATTCCCCAAAATACACACACACACACACACACACACAGAGAGAGAATCATCAACAATTCCCAGAAATTTTAATCTTAAGCGCTCATCATGTAAGTACTTTCCAGAACAAATAGCAGGGTAGTTACTCAGAGAAATGAAAAGCCCAGTCTTGAGATCCCAGTCCTACATTTGTCTTGCTTTGTCTAAATCTATTTCATCTGTCAAAGAGGCTCATAAGCAATGTGCATCTCCAAATGAACTTTACAAAGCAAGACAAATGAAGTGGACCGGTTTGTGCCAGCGGGATTTGTAGTCCATGTCCAGTTTAAGGCGCACGGCTTGCCTTTTCTAATCAACATATAAAACCCTCCACAAACTACCCTACCCCCACACCCACCTCCAACTGTCACCCCGTTTCATTAAAGCACACAGCCAGCCAGTCCATAATCACAGCTCAGCTCTATAGAGTGTGGAGGCTGGTGGCGGGTGGGGTAGTTAGCACAGGGTGGTGTAACCTGCCTTTAATAAGAGAGGCAGTGGAGGGGGGGCTGGACTCTTATCTGCGAGCGCTTTGATAGATTCATCTAGCGCTGGGCACTGAGGGGCTGATTTCTCTCTTAAATGCTCTCCGGAGGCCGTTTCTGAACGGTCAGCATCTTCCATAACGAGCACTGAGTCTGCCTAATGCGCCCCATTCATTTCCTATGGCACAATACCATCAAGATGGAGTGAGCGCTTCAATACAGCCAGACAGCGGCAGACGATGGCGGAACAATACTAACACCCACAGGAAGCCACTGCCCACTGGCGCAGTCGGACAGCCACGAGGCACTGACCTAATCAGCATAGAGGTCATTAGGTGCGCGCTGAAAACATATCGACACATAAAGCGCACACACACACACACACACACACACACACACAGACGGACAGAAAAAAAAGGGGAGAGGAAGGGAAGGATTCAAAAGAGAGAGGAACAAATGGAGGGAAAATGAAAAAGGGAAGTGAAGAGAAAAGGAGGGAGGTGAATTGAAAATGAACATAAAGATGGGTGGAGGAGAAACAAAGGAGTGCTGGAGGGTAAGACAGTGATGGACAGACAACAGGAAGAACAAAGATGAATGGGTAAAAGTGAGTGAAAAGGAAAAAGCTGGCAGAGGAATGTGTAGATGACAAGATAGAAGAGAAGAGGAAGGAAAAAAAGACTAGAGGCGAGGAGGGAGGGGGAGGGAGGGAGGAGGAGGAGAGGAGAGGAGAGGAGAGGGAGGGAGGAGGAGGAGGGAGAGGGAGAGGAGGAGGGAGGAGGAGGAGGAGAGGAGAGGAGAGGAGAGAGGGAGGGATGAGGAGAGGAGAGGAGGGAGGTGGGGAGGAGAGGAGGGGGAGGAGGGAGGGGGAGGAGGGAGAGGGAGGAGGGGAGGAGAGGGAGGAGAGGGAGAGGAGGAGGGAGGAGGGAGGGAGAGGTGAGAGGAGAGGAGAGGAGAGGAGAGGAGAGGAGGAGGAGGAGAGGAGAGGAGAGGAGAGGGGAGGAGAGGGAGGAGAGGAGAGGAGAGGAGAGGAGAGGCGAGGAGAGAGGAGAGGAGGAGGAGAGGAGAGAGGAGAGGAGAGGAGAGGAGTGAGGAGTGAGGAGTAGGAGTGAGGAGGGCTGGGGCGTAGGGCTCTCAGTCACTCTGAGCAGATGAGCCATTACTGGACAGCTCAGTGCAGGAGCCACCAGCCACATCTCTGCGCTCAGCTCCCCTCATTTAACCAAGCCCAGAACATGACACACAGGATCGCACAAATTCATCATTACTATTTTTATCGATCCATCTCTTGCTCTCTCCTTCTCTCCTCTCTCTCTCTCTCTCTGTTTCCACTCCCTCCCTCTGTCTCTCTCTCTCTCTCCGCATCTCTTTTCCTCCTCCCGACCCCCACCCCCCTCTCTCTCCATCCCCCCGTCAGACTAATGTCATTTCAGGATTTCTGCGCTGCTCCACTCAATCCTAACCCAATCAGGGCTCTGGCTACTGAAGCATGGAGCAGGGGGCGGAATGCTGATCTCTCATTAGGCTGACACAGGCGCTGCACAGGCTAATGGCTAATTATGATATATCTGCGCGCTCACATTTACAACACACATGACCCCAGCCCAAACCGGGACAGAGACACATTCATCATCCAGGAGAGAGAGAAAGCTGGGAGAGCCCAGATGCCAGCATCCATCCAGGGCTGCAAGATGCAGAGGAAGGCCCTCATAGGCTAGTCTATCTCATGACCCTGAATGGAGAAAGCACCAACATGGAATATTACTCTCTAACAGATCACAAATCTTCTCTTTGTGCAAAGAGACACCCCCCACCCCCCAATGGGAAGAGAGCAGAGTGACATGTGCTTGTGTTAGTGTGCATCTGGAGAGAGAGAATGGGAGTGGAAGAGGCCAATACTTACAAAGTCCTGAGCTTGGGCATGTGATTAAAACTGGCCACAGACAAACGGGTGATGTTATTATTGTTGAGTGTGCTGTGAGAAAACAGGAAGGAATAAAAAAAGAAACATTAAACAATTTCTTTTACATGATCACAAATGAACGTAAATAATAAATAGTAAATAGTAAATAATATAAACGATGAACATGCTGTTCAATATGATCATTACCACTGAAATCCAATACTAATCTGTATGTATAACGATTATGCATATCCATTATCCACATGTCCATCTATACAGATACCTGCTTTTGGAAAACAGGACAAAGAAAGATCACATTTTTTCTGCTCAGCGAATTTGCTCAACCATATCAATTCCAAAATGGGAAAAGAAAAAAATATACTGGCAGATCCAAATCTATTTCTTTTGCCCAATAAGAGAGCAGTTAAATGGTCATTAAGATTAGGATTCAATTAAAGCAAAGGCCATGCAATGAGGCTCCCATGATCAAGCCAATGGAAGAATTATTTTATTGCACAGTTATGAGCATGGGCAGTTTAGAAGTAGGGAATGTTCATTTCTATCTTCATAAAGAAGGGTCATGTGACCATGGAGAGGATATATTTGTTAGGATTGCTGCAGTACTGCAGGAAGAGAGAGAGAGAGAAAGAGAAAGAGAAAGAGAAAGAGAGAGAGAGAGGTTGTTCTACAGGCTGCTTAGCTCTGGGTGATAAACTCTCATACACACATTTTTTATTTTATACATAATGGGGCACTATGCCATGCTGCAGTGATTGGTCCTCTCCGCCTCACTCTGCACAGTGTAAAATGAGATCATGTCTAACAGTGGAAAAGCATATCAGTAAAATATGCCCCATTCAGTCTGAATCACCATAACAAAGGCTGTGCCAAATTACCACTTAATCTGGGCGACAGAGAAAGTGTGCCACTGTGGATATATGTGTACATCTCTGTACAGTGTGTATTAGCTGTTTCTGCATGGGTGCGTGCGTCAGTGCGTGTGTGTGTGCGTGCGTGCGTGTGTGCATGTGTTTGTGTGCGTGCATCCATTTGTGTGTGCGTGCGTGTGTGTGTGTGTGTGTGTATGTGTGTGTGTGTGTGTGTGTGTGTGTGTGTGTGTGTGTGTGTGTGTGGCAGGGTGGTTTCCGGACAGACATAAAGACCCAGATGCATAATCCACTTACAGTGTCAGATGAATGCATGTGCAGACTCCAGAGTGTTTCCATAATCTAATATGATCTCATTACACACTAGAGTCCTGCATGGTCACCAGGACCAGCTCACTGAAGCATGGTGGGATATGCAGGCAATAAGTACAGGCTGAGGACCGGGTGGAGCACTCACATAAACACAAAACACAGGACTAGAAAACAGCAGGACTGAAAGATTATATAACGTTTAAAGATTAAATAGCACCTTGGAGTCAAACAGAAATTATAAAATTATTTTTTTTATCTGTTTTGTTTGAATTTACAATATCAATGATTTTTAGACTTTTAACATTCACTCATTGGGGGATGTTTTAGGAGAACTTTAGATTTGTTTTAAAAAATACTACATACTATATATACATGTATGAAACATTTATAAAAAAACAGAGCCTTGATTTTTTAAAATGGAGGCTAGAATAAAAAAAAAAAATTTAAACCAGTTTTGTATATAATCTAACAAATATAAGCAATACATTTTTTGCCCCAAAGCCAGTGGACTACCACACTACAGACACAGTATATAAGCATGCAAAAGCACAGTGTGTTTCTAAACTAATCGTTTGCCAGCACCTCTACACTGGTGACCTACGGTGATCCGAGTGTGTACAGGAGGAAATCGGCGGCTCTCATACTCACAGCACTTCCAGGTCACGCAGCGCACGGAACGCTCCATCCTCGATGCAGCTGATCTGGTTGTAATCCAGCTGCCTGCTCCCCGGGAGCGGAGGAGCGGAGGAGAGGACAAGAGAGAGAGAGAGAGAGAGAGGAGGAGAGGAGGAGAGGAGGAGAGAGAGCGAGAGAGAGAGAGAGACGGTGTGTTAGAGCCAAGCAGACATTCACTGTATCCCTATACGTCAGCTGGAATTCCAGGAAGTCTGACGATAACCACTGCATCTCCACTACAAATCACACTCGCATGCAGGGACACACAGACACACACGCACACACACACACTTGCACACACACACACACATTTCTGAAAGCACCCCTGTCAAGGCAAGCATCTTTTCCTCTTACCATTTCTGCTTCTCTCCATCTCTCCTGCTATACTCATCTCTCCTTCACTGTCTTGCTTTGAATGTCCTCTTCGCATCTCCTTGTCTCTGTTTCTCTCTCTCCCACTCCCTCTGTCTTTCTCTCCCCCACTCCCTCCCTCCCTCCCTCCCTCTCTCTCTGGTGAGTCTCCATTTCATTAGTGGAGGGGAGGCTCTATATTAGCGTCAGTCTGCAGAAACAATCTCATTAGAGCCAAAGCACACACACACACACACACACACACACACACACACACACATCCTCAATGACCCCGCACCAAACATCCATCATCAGTCACTCATCTTAATACACAGCGGACCAAAATTCACAAAGAGACACACAGCTGCTCAGATATCCGCAGTGGCACATGCTCCCAACAAGTGCAATACCTGGTTCACAACAGATTTCTTACTATTATAGTAAGTAGTATTATATTATCCAAGTCCATTTCTACGGTAAGGCACAGGTATGCTACTGAGAAAATTGGACAATGATCATTGAGTGTATGGCTAATGATGGACACTGACAACTCACATGGGACTGAACAGTGTTCTACTTCATCTGAAGATTCATTCATTTGAGCTAAAGCAGATTCAACATAAACATCGGCTAATACTCCGTTGTTTAAAATTTAAATCTACACATTTTAAAGGACTTCCAATACAATCTAGTACTGATGAATCTCATCCTGGCTGAACAACCCAGGTCAATGAGTCAGCAGAATCAAAATCATAAGAGCTTAATTTCTATAGATCACAGCCGAAGCGCTCTCCTTCTCTCAGACCAAAGCAAACGCTCTCAGACTTTTTAATAATGCAGAGTGGAAGTGACATTTAACTGGATCAAATATTTATGCAGACCAAACTCAGGAGGACCACTGCAGGCAAGACACACGTGCAAGCACCAACACATGCACATGCACACAGGCACACACACACACACACACACACACACACACACACACACACACACACACACACACACACACACACACACAAATCTCTAGCTGGAATGTTAGCAACACGGGAATACTGTATATTGTTGAACGATTTGGCTATAATTAAATATTTCACAATAATTAAATAAACTTCTCTCTTAGTAAAAATTACACACACACACACACACACACACACACACACACACACACACACACACACATTTTGTTTGGTTTTCACAGTAATACAAAGTCTGAGAGCCAAAGCTTTAATCAATTTCCTGTCCAAAGCATTTTGTCCCGACTCTCTTTCTGTTGCGGTTCTGAGGCAGCCGTAACACCTAGTTCAACCCAACAACATATCAAAGCCAGTGGAGAAAACACAACCATCACATCCTCCCTCTCCAACATGCACAGCTGTGGATTCTATCAGAATACAATTCACCAGAGAACTGAACCATCATTTCAAAATTGTCAATATAAGACAACTCACTTTGGCCACGTCAGCAGAATAGTAATGGTTTTTAATAAGTGCTCATCATGATTCATAGAAATTCATCACAGAAATGGTGTGACATGTTTGTGTGTGTGTGTGTGTGTGTGTGTGTGTGTGTGTATGTCTGTGAGAAAAAGAGAAGACAGAGAGAGTGAGAGAGAGGCCATCTCTGGTTGAGTGAGGCATTAAGTATTGCAGTGCCTCGGTTCAGCACAGTATTGAGCCGCTGCTCTGGTTAAAGCCATGACTGATGCCCTGATTGACCCATCGTGTGGCGAAAGGCAATATGTCCTAACCTATGGCTGTGTGCCTCTGTGTGCTTGACAAACATGCTGACTCCATGCTTGAAACAGAACGCCTTGCATAAATGCCTTGCACGCCTTACATACCTACAACCAGCTTCACGCTTCAAGTGGATACTTCTTCCATTTACCCACTAACTGATACTTGGGTTAAGTCGCTATGCCACATCCGTGCTGCTCCCCACACGTCCCTGCAGTTGGGATGGAGGCCCCTGCAGTGCCCCGCCCTTCTGGTCCCCGATCACGTGACTCATCCTGAGGATGGACTCTCCTCTCGCAATTTAGCTAATTGGCTCTTTAACATCCTGCCATAAAACACAGGCAGCCTGATGTGGGTCAAACCCCAGCAGCCATCCATCACCTGGCCTTTAAAAGCAGCCCAACAATGGGGACGGCCACGCCGCCACGCCGCACAAAAGCGAGGGAGGGGAGTGAGGGATTAAGAGAGAGAGGCCAGTCTGATGGAGGCTAATTTGCCTAATGCAGTCGAGGGCTTAATTGTAAGCAGTAGTGATGTGGGCTCTGCTCCATATCTCATTACCCCGCTCTGTCAGAGCATCCATCACTGGCCTTCCCTGCACCGTCCACCGCCACAAATCATTTCTCTCTCTCCCTCTCTCTCTCTGTGGTTGTGTGTGTGTGTGTGTGTGTGTGTGTGTGTGTGCATGTGTTTGTGTGTGTGTGTGTGTGTGTGTGTGTGTGTGTGTGTGTGTGTGTGTGTGTGTGTGTGTGTGAGGGTGTGTGTGTGTGTGTGTGTGTGTGTGTGTGTGTGTGTGTGTGTGTGTGTGTGTGTGTGTGTTAGGGTGTGGTATATGTGTGTATGTGGCCAAGTTATATTGTGTGTGAGCGATCTGATATATGTCCACATATCGGTGTTGTTTCAGTGGCTGTGCACCTGGATACTTTTGGTGACATGACATTTTGGATAAATTGAAACAGTGATCTGATTACAGTAGATCTCCGCTATGTGTTCCAATATGTATGTGAGTAAATTGCATTTACATTTGAAAGTAAATATAGACATATGCTTGGTGCTGCAAACATATTGACATAAGCATCTTGCCTGAGATTTACACAGGATGCAAGTGGGTGGGGGGTGGGGAAGGATGGGGGTTTGGGTGGAGTTATCAGAGCAGCCATCATTCCATTCCTAGCCAAAGATCTCACTACCATTCAACAGCTGCTTCTCTTCCTCCCTCAGCCCTTTTGTGTCTTTCTTCTCTGTACCTCTCTCACTAGAAGCAGTGAACAGATGATAATGTCATGTCTGGCACTGTGACGGAGGAATCCAGGAGCTTTCATCCACTCGTTCATGTCACTTATTCTTCCTCCTCTCACTTTCTGTGTCTTCGTTTCGCTCTGCATTATTCAAGTCTCCATTGTGTGTGTGTGTGTGTGTGTGTGTGTGTGTGTGTGTGTGTGTGTGTGTGTGTGTGTGTGTTTGCACCTTTGTAAACTTACCACACACTGACCACACATTGGCTGATTCTATTTCTCTAATAGGGGGGAGGAGCGAGATTCATTCTGGAGGTTTCTGCCTATTCTCAACCAGATGTATTTTTGCAAAACTCTCCAATTACACTGAACTGGTCTACAGTAAATTTTTAGAAACAGTCTTAGGTCAAATGTTAAATAATACATGGCATCCTCCATCTCTCTCTCTCTCTCTCAATGTTACTTCAACGTTATGCCATAACTCAGTCAGCAAATTCAATA
>NC_063189.1:21253002-21258002 GCF_017589495.1 Alosa alosa
ACCACCACATCTACAGTTACACATACAACCACCCATGCTCCACCTCACACCACCACACATCTACACATCTCCACAGTACACATCTACAATCCTCCGTGGCTCCACCACACCACCACACACACCATCCACACATCTACAGTACACATCTACAATCCATAATCCACCACACCACCACCTACAGTACACATCTACAACGTAGCTCCACCACACACACCATCTACAGTACACATCTACAATCCTCCGTGCTCCACCACACCACCACATCTACAGTACACATCTACAATCCTCCGTGCTCCACCACACCACCACATCTACAGTACACATCTACAATCCTCCATGCTCCACCACACCACGCAGCCTCTGCGTGCGGGGCCGCTGCTGTGAAATGCGTGCTGGGACAGTCAACAGGTTCATTTAGGAGAGCCAGCAGAGAGAGAGAAAAGAGAGACAGAAAGAGAGAAAGAGGGCTGACAAAAAAGACACAGGAGAGAGGTGAATGATGACCTCCCAGCCCCTCCAGAGGAAGTCTCTCCATCTCTCCATTCCGTCCCGATTTCCTCATTTAACAACGGGATTCAAAAGATTCTCTTTCCTTTTCTCTTTAGACAAGGAAATGGACCTCGCAGCCACAATGAATACTTAATCCTAAATCAATAGCAGGAGCCATTCTCTCGCTCGCCTGCACCCACACACACACACACACACACACACACACACACACACACACACACACACACACACACACACAACACACACACGCACGCACGGCCTCTCTCACCCTCCCGGCCTCTCGGAGTGATACAGGACTTCCTCTCCATTCTTCTCCGCTCAAAGAGCCTCGCTCTGTGAGGTGTGTCCTTTTCTCTAGCCTCCATGCCTGTTCAGAGGGTGTCCCACTGTCTGACCTTTCCCTTGTGCAGTATGTGTGTGTGTGTGTGTGTGTGTGTGTGTGTGTGTGTGTGTGTGTGTGTGTGTGTGTGTGTGTGTGTGTGTGTGTAGTTCATTAAAGCAGAGCCCTGCTGGGGCAGAAGTGCCCCTGTCTGGAGGTGAGAGGGGTGAGGGAGACACCCCGTCCGGCGAGGACAGGACCTTTGATCAGAGGAGAGAGGACTCAGGAAGGGTAGGAACCTACACACTTGCAGCTCGCTCACCTGCACACACACACACACACACACACACACACACACAGAAATCCAAATAATCACATCCACCTGAAGCACATAGCCGTGTCTGTGTGAACCAGACTAAATAAAAAGCAGTTGGCATGGCGTAACAGATGATACACACACATCGCAGCCCTGATGTTCCCACTGCTGCGTGTTGATCATATGGAAAGTCACACACCAAGCTGGCTTCCTTGGCATAGCAAATTATATTATCATAAAGGCACATAAACACAGACACACAGATACACACACACACACACACACACACACACACACACACACACACCAGGAGGAACCTGCTCACAGCTGCAAGTCATGAACAAAAACAGACCTGTCTGTCACAAGAACTGGCCTGTCAATCAAATGTTGACATAAAAAGAGAGGGAAAAAAATGACCTGGCTTTAAATCAAATACCATGCCTGCCTTCAAGCCTCACACACACACACACAAACAATCTCTCTCTCTCACACACACACACACACACACACACACACACAACACACACACACACACACACACAACACACACACACACACACACACACAGTCTCACTGAATCTCTTCAGATAGCAGTGTGTGTTGGTGTGTGAAAGTGTGTGTGTATAAGCCTTGAGAGAGACTATGGAGACATAACACTGGCGTAAAAGGCCACCCAGACGGCTGACAGATGTGCCATTCTGCCCTCAAATTCATCGAGACACCTGTCAGTCACCAGGTGTGACAGGCAGCAGCACCTACCTCAGAGCCACCACTGGGCTCTCACCCAAGAGCCACAGAGACAGGCGTTTTTGTAGACGACCCCCCCCAAACACACACACGCACACACACACACAGCCACACAGCCACACACACAGCCACACAGCTGGGACAGAGCCTCCAGCGGCTGCTTTGCGCAACACTCCCACCGCCTCTCTGGGCCTCCCCTCACAGGCACAGAGGCAGAGGCAGGGGCAGGGGCAGGGGCAGAGCCAGGAGCAGGGGCAGGGGCAGGGGCAGGGGCATTGGCAGGGGCAGGGGCAGAGCCAGGAGCAGGGGCAGGGGCAGGGGCAGGGGCGGGGGCAGGGGCAGAGCCAGGAGCAGGGCAGGGGCAGGGGCAGGGCAGGGCAGGGGCAGGGGCAGGGGCAGAGCGGAGCGCCACAGAGGGGCAGGGGAGGGCAGGGAGGTGGTGGGTGAGAGCCAGAAAGAGAGAAAAGGCAAAAGAAAAGGGGCAATGCTCTTGAAAGGACCGTGCAATAGAGCCATTGCCGTGGGTAACAGCTCCCTTCCAACGAACGCCACAAAGTCTCCTCTCACTAATGAGACCCTACAGCTTCTCCCCTGACCTGACCATCTCCTCACCTCGCCTTCCAGCATGAGCACATGTGTACGAGCACTCACACACACACACACACACACACACACACACACACACACACACACACACACACACACACACACACAAGCTCATAACAACAACACTTATTATGTGCACAGTACTGAGGATGATGCCTCCCTCCTTGGCCACTACTTGTCCATTCCTCTAGGTCTGTATCTCTCTCTCTTTCTCTCTCTCTGTTTCTTTCCATCACACTTTCTCTGTCTGCCTTTCTCTCAAGGCTAAGCAGCAAACTAATTATCTTGTTCAAATCCCTTTGTGATGCCTCTAATCCTATTACTGCTCAGAATGTGTGAATGAAGAGTGTGGAGAAAAGGGAGGGAGACGAGCTTAGCTAGTGTGTGTGTGTGTGTGTGTGTGTGTGTGTGTGTGTGTGTGTGTGTGTGTGTGTGTGTGTGTGTGTGTGTGTGTGTGTGTGTGTGTGGTCTCAGACTGGACAGCCCCATCACACTCCTGTGTGCAATTAGAAGGAAAAGAGAAACACAAAGAGACTAATGCAGGGCAGACCTGCGGGGGGTCTCCTTTTCTCTCGCGCCTCGCCACTCCGCTCCCTCAGCCCCACACTATTAACGCTTTCCCTCAGACCATCACACGTCTAGTTCTGCAGTCTGATCTGTAGGTTAATTAAGTGGTTATTTTGGCCAGTATAAACAAATGGCGGAAACACTACAGTGTCCGTAGTTGAACCAGCGACGGAATCTGCATCCAAAAAGAATGAGTGGGTTGACAATGATTGAAGAGTTGGGCCACTGAATGTCCAAGATTCCAATTCAATGCTCCTATTTCCTTTCTCAACACTCCCATTGCCATTACCAAGCCTACGCATTAACATTGACACATCCAATTTTTTGATAAGTTGAGAGTAAAGTTGGTGCATTTTTCTTGACAGGTTTGGTGTCAGCGGGGAGGTTAGGGGCCACCCCCCTCCTCCCCTTTCTGCCACCCTCTTTTCCTCAACTATTTACATAACACCTTCTCGGTTTCCACACTAATCTGTTTTTACAGTCCTGGCCTCGAGGAGGATAGAACTTTGATACTGCTGATCACCAACATTCTGCTTCCCTGGAAACCTCTCTCTCTCTCTCTCTCTCTCTCAAACATATTTTCCCTCAACCTATCAATTACTGTGTCTGTTTCATTCGTCTTTTTAAATGAACAGCACACACACATTTTTTTGGCATTAAAAACAAATATACAACCAGTACTCAAATGCTCACACACTTATGTATACGTATAGCATACTCATGCATACTATACATACAGCTAGCAGATGTACACATCACTGTGCATACGCAGCTGGAGGAGGGTGCATGTTCTCTTGTGTTCCACTATGGGGCAGTAAAGAGCTTTGGAATGAGCTTTGGACAGAGAGGTGCCACTAGTCATGGCCACTTAGCCAAGGGACTGCCTTGGGAAAGCTGCCTTGCCAGCAGTAAGCATCAGGCCTTTCTCTCAAGCATTCTGGGAAAGACACAAGTCATGTCTGAGGTCATGTACATCTTAAAAAACGCTGGTCATCTTTAAAGGTTTGGGAAGCCCACAACTCCCTTAGTTTGACTGATGACAGCACATACTGAAAGGCCATGCATTCAGAATGGTATCCAATATCACTGACATAGCTAAGTTAACTCAATCTACTGTTGTTGCATACACATTAGATTTGCCGGTTCCAAGGCAAAGGTTATTGCCTGTTGTTGTTCAAAGTTTTCGTCCCATACTTGATCATGTAGTTCTACATTTAAGCAAACTTTTGAGAGGAAACAGGTGCCCATTCCTTCTTAAGTCTAAAAATATAACTTGATTTAAACTGTTTACTTTGGTAATTACTCCGGCAGAATGGCTGAAAATAGGCTTCTCTGTTTCCCTGAGAATTTAGAACTATCAAGAGAAATTAAAATGGAGGCAAGTTAAATTGAACAACTGCAATTAGGCAGCCAAAACCCCTGCTAAGCCTCCAGATTGTGTTTCATTCATAATATTTCGTAATTAGATTTCAGCACAGGGCCTCTATGGCTGCCATGCTCAACATGAGTAATGTACCTATTTGTACTTCTGCTGCTTTCCATACACACTGCCATTAGTCATACACACACACACACACAAACGCGCATGAGCGTGCATGCACACACACACACACACACACACACACACACACACACACACACACACACACACACACACACACACACACACACACACACACACACACACACCAAACCAAAGTGCACCAAACAAAATGAACCAAACAAAGTGCACCAAACACTCGCCTTATATACAGAGAGTAAGCTTCACTGGGGTACTCATTCATACAAGTGCACGTGCATGCACCATGACTGTAATCATTTCAACAGTGTAATAGCACACGATTTCTCTATCGTGATATGACGCCTTTGAAGAGGGGTGGAACCACAAACTCTTGCCCTTGTGTAAATGAAGACTGAAGGAAATCAAAAGCAAAC
>NC_063189.1:21265502-21268002 GCF_017589495.1 Alosa alosa
CTGTTGCATCAAGGGTAGAGAAGTGGAATAATTTTACATAATGCAGTCCGAGACAATTCCCACAGAAGGTTTCACTAACACACAAATACAGAGACACACACACAGACATCCACACACACACACACTCACACAGTCACACACATACACACAGTGTCCTGTGGTCTGTGGTTGGAGAGTTAAATGTAAATGCCATCTGCTGGCGTTAATGGTGACATGTAGCTTTTTTAACCTGGACAAATGATCCTAAATGGATTAACATGGCACACGTCGGCCCACTCCAGCACTGCTGAGTAACTGATACTGTATATCATCCGCGGCCCTCTTAATGAGGCATGCAGGCCCGCGCTGGATGGTGCTGTGACACAAGCACACGGGGGATGTAATGCCAATTAAAGTGCAGTGTGACGCCAGCATAACAGGCTCCAGCTCCTGGATAACATGACTGATACAGGACAGTAGGGAGCTGGGCTGGACCCTCATGGGGCATGTGTAATGGATATATCTTATGACTGCCGGAGACCTGCGCGAGGGGTGATTTAGAGCCCGGGTCTAGTAGAAAGTACACACACACACACACACACACACACACACACACACACACACACACACACACACACACACACACTGGGGCTCCCTTTTTGTGTCTTCTTCCTTTAGTAGCAACCGGAATTGAAACAGCTCTATTGATCTGAATGAAGTCATTTTGCTGGCCAGGGTTAAGCGCTAAATTATTCATGCCTCATTTGGCCCCTGTGGGCCACCGTACTCTGTCATGTCTGGTTTCCAAGTCAGGCAGTAGGGATAGTGAGAGGAATTTCACTGTGTGTCTTTGCCTCTGTTCATCTATCACGCCACACACACACACTCAGAGAGAGAGAGCGAGAGAGAGAGAGAGAAAAACAAAAGGCCTGAATAAACACAGCATGTTAACTAATGTATCAGTGAAGAAGCCACATCAGTGGGGGGTGGGATAATGAGTGCAACAATATTTTGATTCTTTTTGTTTTCATCCACGATTCTCTGTGTGCAGACTCATGCATATTTTAGCACAAACACAAACAACTACACACATCTCCACACCCACAGCGCTCAGATTTCTACGGCCCCATTTGTCTCGTAATTGCTATTATATGAGTAGTTTAGACTGAAGATCATTGCTTTCCACTTAGAGGTGGACAATAAAACGTGCCATCGCAGCAGATTCCCACTATGGCATCACCACAAGGTAAACAAACCCACACTGCAGACAGACAGGATATCGCTGTCCTTTCTGTAATCATTTATTTGCTTTTGAAAAACACAGTAAATATATATTTTTTAGATTCCTCCTGTTGTTGTGTCTGTCTGTCTGAAAACACAGGGTATCTTTGTCTCTTCTTCTAGACACATATGTCTCATGCAGCACAGGGCATCCTCCTCTACTGCTTTCTCTCTAGAGAGAGAGTAGAGATATACTGGCTTTGCAGCTTTGACAGTAATCATGGACCGAAGACCAAGAAAAACACCAGCAGATAACTCTGTGTGTGTGTGTGTGTGTGTGTGTGTGTGTGTGTGTGTGTGTGTGTGTGTGTGTGTGTGTGTGTGTGTTTTCACATGTTTGTATTTCTGTGCTGGACAGAGAAGCTGGGTATGAATGTCATGCTGCGCTGAGCAGTGGGAATGTTGATATTATTGGTGGAGATTTACCAGTAATGTAAATCCATGATTGTGTTTGCTATCTGGCATCCATACGCCACACTTTTGTGAGAAAAACAGAACTGGGAGTTCATTTCCCAAAAGATTGCCGATCCTACCGCCAATCTCACTCTCTTAGGTGTCATACCAGGCCACACTCACTTACAAGTGTGTGACACTGTCTGTGTATGTGTGTGTGTGTGAGTGTGTATGTATGTGTCTGTCTGTCTGGGTGTGTGTGTGTGTGTGTGTGTGTGTGTGCATGTGTGTGTGTCTGCATGTGTGTGTGTGTGTGTGTCTGCATGTGTGTGTGTGTGTGTGTGTGTGTGTGTGTGTGTGTGTGTTTGTGTGTGTATATGGATCAGGTTGCATGTGATGGTGGAAAGCTCTTCACACATAGTTGGGCCAGTCCGGAACTCACGGCTCAATCTCATCATAGCCAGCTATTTCACACCTGTCTTTTTATAGACTCATTAAAATAGATACCAGTTTCCACCCTCTAGAACTAACCAGCCAATACAAATGTCTCCTCTCCTCTTCTCTCCTCTCCTCTCTTGTCTCCTCTCCTCTCTCTTCTCCTCCTCTCTTGTCTCCTTTCCTCTCCTCTTCTCTCCTCTCCTCTCTTCTTTCCTCTCTTCTCTTCTCTCCTCTCCTCTGCTCCTCTACTCTCATCTCCTCTCCTCTCATTTGTTCATTCATCTCCCTGTTTCCTAGCCTCCTCTCCATTACACCTGTCTTAGAATTATATTCTCTTTTCAATTCTTACGAGTAGGATTTCAAATAACAATGTCATGAGTCATCCAGAATAGGATTACACAATTTAAAA
>NC_063189.1:21273002-21278002 GCF_017589495.1 Alosa alosa
TCACTCACGTCCTCCCACCTCAGCGCACCCCAGATAGCCATCTCTCCTCCCTCATCCTCCTCGCCACTCATCCACTCATGCATGCACCAGTGCTTCTATCCATCCGCGTCTTCTATCAGTCCGGCCATCTGCCCATCCATCACTCCATCTTTCAGCAGTGCAAACAAGGGGAGAGGGAGAGGGAGAGAGAGAGAGAGAGAGAGAGAGAGAGGAGAGGGGAGCACTCCGCCGCAGTGGACGAGGAGAATGTTCCTGTCCTCTCCTCTCTTCTCCTCTTTTCTCCTCCCTGCCACTGACTGCTGTTGCCATGGGGTGAGGGGAAGCTTACCGATGGAAGATTGTTATCCCTCACACGTTCACATGAGAGAGAAAGAGAGAGAGAGGGAGAGAGAAAGAGAGAGAGAGAGAGAAGGAGAAAAGGAACTTCACTCACAATGGGAGACGAGAGAGGGAGAACAAAGCCGATACTCTAAACGTGACATGAGTGCAAAAGGGGACTCTTTAAACGCTCTCCCTGTGTGTGTGTGTGTGTGTGTGTGTG
Organism: Alosa alosa; assembly: GCF_017589495.1. Lineage (NCBI taxonomy): Eukaryota > Metazoa > Chordata > Actinopteri > Clupeiformes > Clupeidae > Alosa > Alosa alosa. The sequence continues at coordinate 21,273,544 of NC_063189.1, forward strand.
TGTGTGTGTGTGTGTGTGTGTGTGTGTGTTTGTGTGTGTGTGTGTGTGTGTGTGCAGAGACAGAGACACAGCTCTATCAGATGCATGTAAAGTGGTGACAGGTACTTTCTCTGAAGGAAAAGTATCTTGTGGAAAGTGAGCGTGTGAGGGAGAGGAGGGGGTCAGTGAACTAGCCCTGGTGATCAACAGTGGAGTTAAAATTAACTGGCCCACATAGGTAGACACCCTGCATGACAGCCCAGCACCCCACCACATACACACACACACACACACACACACACACACACCAATGCTGGGAATGGTGCGCAGTGATCCGCTAAGCCCTCAGAGTCATTGCCTCTGACGAGCAGCCAAGAGACGCCACACTCCTCACACCGTCCAGAGCTTTTACACACTGATCTGCCTCATAAAACTCAGCCAACCCCCCCCCCCACACACACACACACACACACACACACACACACATATGCTTATTTTCCTCATCTCAAAGTTTCTGTCTCTGGTTCCCAGTGATGACATCAAACTGCTTTGTTTCTCTCTCCGTCTTTTTGCACTCAGTCCGGCCTCCACCTGTTGGTGTCTTGGCTGCTGGAACCCTGGTCCAGAGGGTCCAGCTTGTGGGCTGGGAGTTCAAACACTCCCAATGGGCTCAACAGTTTCCCTGTTTTCATATCTGAAAGATTACAACTACTCCATTAGAGCCACAATAACCACTGCCACTGCCTCCATTACGGATCTCATTTGTGCGGAAACTTGTCAAGCAAACGGCTGGCTTTCAGTGCAACTGAGAGGCCCTGTGGACGCGACGGAGCCCAGGGGACACGCGTTGTCAGCCCATTAGCGGAGGCGCGAGGAGCCGGGCTGAAAGCTGAGACCTGTGAAGGGCCAGCTGACCTCACGGACGAGGAATGCCTGAGACAAGGCTTCAGAGGAAGCAGGCGCTGCCCTGAGAGAGAGATAAACTTCACACCTGCTACCAGAACGCTCGGCTCCACTCCGCCCACCCTCCACTCTCTCCACACACGCTGCACCAGGGGCCGCTCAGTCTGCATGCACACCACCACGCCACACCACACCACACCACACCACGCCACACCACACCACACCACGCCACCACACCACGCCACACCACGCCACGCCACACCACACCACGCCACGCCACGCCACGCCACGCCACGCCACGCCACGCCACGCCACGCCACGCCAGCGCCCGCTCTCCAGGACCACGGCAGCGGCGAGGGCAGAGGCCATCCAGATGTCTCACACACACACAAACACACACACACACACACACACACACACACACACACACACACACACTCACACACACACAACACATGCACACGCACGCACACAGACACACACACACACACACGCACACACACGCACGACTTTTACACACACACGCTGGACGCATGCACACACACACACACACACACACACACACACACACACACACACACACACACACACACACACACACACACACACACACACACACACACACACACACACACACACTGTGTGGCAGAGCCAGTTAGCAGTAGTCTGTCAGCCCATTACTTTAACAAGTCAGAGTGTGGACGGCTGGAATTGGGTGCAAGTGGTAATGAGACCATTAGTGGACTAAACAGGAAAAGACTGGAGAGACATATTGAAACATTAAATGGACAAAATCTCAGTCAGTCTTTTAACAGATCAGAGGCCAGTTTCGGCTCCTTTTCACACATTTTCTCTCTGCACCTTTTGGAACTCTCTAATGATAGCATTGCCATGAGCAACAACGTCGAGCACCCGCACACATCCACAAGAGTTTTTTGAGCTTCTATTTGCTTTTTGGCTTTCCTGGGGAAAACAAGTGTTGAAAATAAATTGCATTTTTTTGGGAACCAGTTCACCTTTCATATAACAACACCTATTATATTTGTGTGTGTATGTGTATGTGTGTGTGTGTATGTGTGTGTGTGTGTGTGTGTATGTGTGTGTGTGTGTGTGTGTGTGTGTGTGTGTGTGTGTTTGAGAGAGAGAATGTGTCTGAAGTGGGAATGGCGCAAGCACTTTCCTCTCATTCATGCCCACTAGCCATGTCCCGCAGGACAGGCATTGAGCCCTAGGCAGGCTTACCTGTGAGTACACTACAACACATTCATGCCCATATCAAAGGCCACATGATATGGTGGACAGTAATGGATTTGCCTATAGGGGTGTGTGTTTGGGTTATATATGTGTATATATTTGCCTACACAGTGTGTCTGTGTGTGTATGTGTGTGTTCAGAAGGACATGTTTGTTGACAGGTCTCTGACTGCTCTTATTTTTCAGACAGACATTTTAACGACCCACACACATCTAGTCACACACCACACTGTACTTCACAGAGGATCTGTGTGCTATGACAAACATCGCAGTGAGTGATGAGTGTGTGTCAGGGGGACTTTACTCTGTCCACAGAGGCTTACATACCAATAAACACAAACCACACGGGCACCCACACCCACCCACACCCACACACAAACACACAAACACACACACACACACACACCTACTATGTAAGACATGCTATCTGATGCAAATTCCTGCATCTTGGCCATTCAAATGGCAACAAATCATGCCGGAAGTTTTTCCTCTATGAATAGGAATTCAAAATGAAGTGCCTGCCAACACTTTTAAAAATACTCCTCTGACGATCTGCGTTTGTGTGTATCTGTGAGCATGTGCAAATGTTTCTGTACAGTGGATGTGTTTTAAGAGCATTTGTATTGGGTTCATAATGTGGCTAATTTAGTGTGACAGGGAGCGAGTGTAAGAGAAACTAGAGAGGGATTAAATGTGTTTGCTAGGTTACCACTCCTCCGCTTTTCTCTCCCTCGTATTCCCTCGCTCTTTTATCCCACAGCTGTTCTAACCGCTACTGGTTTTCCACTCCCATTGTGAGTGCAAACACACATGTTGAACACACACACACACACACACACACACACACACACACACACACACACACGCACACACACCACAACAGGTGCAACCTGCCTTATAACATATAAATGGAACTTAAAAATCCAAGTGTCCTTTGTGCAATTGGACACCTTTATTTCTAAATAAGGCTGAAAAGAAATAGACTTTTCTATTTCTCACACACATTTACATGTTTCTCTCCTTTCTTTACACATTGTGGGTGAATAGGTTACAGTAATGAACTGTTAGCACACTGGACTCTTAAGCACTACTACGAGGCTCCAGAGGGGCCTCTCCACTCTCTCTCTCTCTCACACACACACACACACACACACACACAGACACACACACACACACACACACACAAACACACAGCACTCTCTATCAACATACACAGACATATACTGACATCAACACCGCATTATGTCAGCTAACATATGTGTGTGTGTGTGTGTGTGTGTGTGTGTGTGTGTGTGTGTGTGTGTGTGTGTGTACAAATATGTATTGTAATTAATGAGCAGCAGCACCCTTGGATACTGCAGTGCTTAACGTGTCAATACAGAACATCACTGGCTAACATTGGCCTTACAGCATAAACATACATACAATAAAAAAAATCATAAATATCAAAATATGAAATCTGAGGTCTTATTTAACGACCAAACGACCTTCTAGTGAACTCAAAACAGAGACATCTGAATCTGTTCTTTTATTCTTTCATTAGTTCCATTCTCTGACCCCCACAGTTTAACGGCTACACCACCCATCCACCCACACACACCCCCGCCCATACACACACACACACACACACACACACACACACTCACACACACACACACACACACAAGGCATATAGCCTTTCATCCTCTTGTGTTAATTGACCCTGATTTGGAACCTTAAGGCTCTTAATTGCTGCCATGACAACTCGGCCCATTCACCACCAGGAAATCGGGATCACTGCCCCGGGGGCGAAGCTTGTGCTCGGAAAGTGATTTCCAACGCCCGGAAGACCAATATGGTGCATCGGCCCCTCCCTCCCCACACGCATCAGTGCACCCAACCCCAACAGCGCCAGGGAGGACAGGAGGGGAGGAGAGGGACAAGGAGGAGAGGGAGACCGAAGAAATGGCTGCCACGGATGTGTGTGTGTGTGTATCTGAAGGGGAGATGGAGGCCACATAGAAACAGATGGAGAGATAGACACAGACTTTGCAAGGTTCTGTTCTCATGCTGAGATGGGAGGTATACACAACCCTCATAGGCCCTCAGACGGAGTCTGTCCACACACACACACACACACACACACACACACACACACACTGTGGACAGGCTGAACCTCCTGAGGAGCCGGCGGTGGCGGTGATGGTGGGCTGTGGCCGGGACAGTGAGGGGAAACACAGGCTCACCGCGCTTGACGCCGGCATGACGGAGCCACTCGTGGAAAACCCGCGGCTTGACGAGCTCCGGTCAGCCTCACTGAATGGAACTGAACTCTTGAACCTGTC
>NC_063189.1:21290502-21298002 GCF_017589495.1 Alosa alosa
AGGACGAGGGGAAAGCAGCAGCACAGAACACAGACAGGGCCCAACATTTCACACAACTTCACAGAGCAGAGACACACAACACTTTCAGATTCCTCCAATTTCACCCTCTCTCTCATCCACCACTTCTCTCCAGCCACTCTCCATTCCTCTTCCTCCCTCCCTCCCTCCCTCCTTCCTTCCATCTTTTTTTCCTGTTTCATCCCTTCATCTCTCTCAGGAGACTCATGATTCCACCTCCATTTGTTGGTGGGCTTCTGGAGGACAGGGGCACTTCAAAGCTCCCAGTGCACTCTGGGGTGACAGCGGGGTGCTGAGGTCTGGCAGGAAACTCCTCAGTGGGAGCTGCAAGGGTTTATGGGATACTTCCTGTCCACAAGAGTCCTGCTGTCACTACAGTCATTAAAGGTCCACTTGGTATAAGCCCCAATGTCTGCCAATATCAAAGCACCATATTCACTCCACTACATATATCACGGCACTATCAAAAGAAGCCATATTGCAAAGCCAGCATTAATGCGGTCTATGAAATCTCATTAAGGCAAAATCAATTAGATTTAATTTTTCTTTTTTGCTGTTTCTCATTCCACTGGTGACCTCTGACCTGTAAAGAGGATTATGGGACCCTGACAACCGCAGGCTCCTCGTCTGCACAATCAGGGCGTCACCATGGTAACCCGCTAATAACACCCAGATATCTGCTTTTTGGGGGGAAATTAAAACACTCTGTAATGACACAGTCAATAAGAAGTGATTGTGTAGATCTGGAACGGGGCTCACACACACACACACACACACACACACACACACACACACACACACACACACACACACACACACACACACACTCAGAGAAACGCGAACACACTCGTGTGAGCTAACAGAACTCAGCCGAGGTTAAGCGTTCAGTCAGCAGACAAAGCCCGGACCCTTGACGACTTTTCCCATCATTTGGTGACCTAGGAAACCCTGGCGAGTCTCACACACACACATTTACAGACTTACACACAAACACACACACACACACACACACACACACACACACACACACACCCCCAGAGTGCAGAGGCGGGCCTCCTCTGGCCACAGTGTAGAGGGGATTACACACAAAAGCTGGCCAATGAGCTTTCTCGACCCGAGCTGTGGGCCTTGGCCACATTAACACTGAGAACAAACTCACACTGAATTACTGCAATGCAATACAACACCCAGACACTGAGGCCTCCAGAGAGGGACACACACACACACACACACACACAAACACACATAAACACACACACACACATGTTCCATTTTCCCTTCAAATCTATTTACCACACACAGAGAAACCCACAGTTTATAAAAGTGCTGGACCATGCGTAAATGCTGGACCATGTGTAAATTCAAGTTAAATCTAAAACTTATGAGGGTATTACAAAATATCCATTCTAAAGTTTCTTTTGTGTTTGTGTGTGTGTGTGTTTGTGTGTGTGTGTGTGTGTGTGTGTGTGTGTGTGTGTGTGTGTGTGTGTGTGTGTGTGTGTGTGTGTGTGTGCAGATGTACTGGTGTGTATTCATGTCTATATGCAGCCAAGGACCACAGGCAAACTTGTGTAAAACCACTGCATCCAGATATGACGTTTCCTCAATAACTGTGAAAGAAACTCAACACCAAACAGCACAAACAGGTCTGACAGGGATGGCCCTCACCTCTCACCAAAAATCCAATTCCTCATCCCTGGCCCCTGCCCCTAAAAACAGCCAGGGTCATTGGCTCCTCCACCAGTCCGTCACTCAACCTGTTTTCCAATTTCTTACGGTGGCGCGGCAGCCGGCCCCCAGGCCAGCACCATCAATCAGCACCTTAGTGCCCACATCCTGACCGCTCCCACACACCACTGACCCCAGAGCAGCCTCATTACGCCATCTACGCCCACCTCACAACACATCCTACTACTGGGCTACACAATCCATCTCAACACTGGGCTACACAATCCATCTCAACACTGGGCTACGCAATCCATCCACAAACCATCTCAACACTGGGCTACACAATCCATCCACAAACCATCTCAACACTGGGCTACACAATCCATCTCAACACTGGGCTACACTAGGCTACACAAACCATCTCAACACTGGGCTACACTGGGCTACACAATCCATCTCAACACTGGGCTACACATGTCACCTCAGCTCATCTGGATGGATAAAACTTTATGAATAAGATAAGACCCATACTGTCTTTTAAAACGCGTCTGTAAAAAGAGAACTGTGCATTTGGGGAAAATACATGGCCTGCCTTGCAGATTGGGACACACTGCTGCAGTCAGGAAATCCAAAATATGTATTAGTCTCTTGATGTGTGTTATACAGAACTCAGTAGTAATCCATGAGGGGTTGTTTGGTGTTATATTTCATTGTTTAAAATCGAAAAGAAAAAAAAATCTGTAATAGGTTTCAGTGATGTGACAGCCCAATACCACAGAGCTCTTCTTCTCTATTCTCCTCTCCTCTATTTTCCTCTCCTCTATTTTCCTCTCCTCTATTCTCCTCTATGCTCCTCTCCTCTATTCTCCTCTATGCTCCTCTCCTCTATTCTCCTCTATTCTCCTCTATTCTCCTCTCCTCTATTTTCCTCTCCTCTATTCTCCTCTATGCTCCTCTCCTCTATTCTCCTCTATTCTCCTCTATTCTCCTCTCCTCTATTTTCCTCTCCTCTATTCTCCTCTATTCTCCTCTATTTTCCTCTCCTCTATTCTCCTCTATTCTCCTCTCTTCTCCTCTATTCTCCTCTCTTCTCCTCTCTTCTCCTCTCTTCTCCTCTATTCTCCTCTCTTCTCCTCTCCTCTCTTCTCCTCTATTCTCCTCTCTTCTCCTCTATTCTCCTCTCCTATATTCTCCTCTCCTCTCCTCTCTTCTCCTCTATTCTCCTCTCCTCTATGCTCCTCTCCTCTATTCTCCTCTATTCTCCTCTCCTCTATTTTCCTCTCCTCTATTTTCCCTCCTCTATTCTCCTCTCTTCTCCTCTCTTCTCCTCTCTTCTCCTCTCCTATATTCTCCTCTATTCTCCTCTCTTCTCCTCTCCTCTCCTCTATTCTCCTCTATTCTCCTCTATTCTCCTCTATTCTCCTCTCCTCTCATCTCATAAGGCTTCTCTCTATAATGTCGGTTTTAGATCACTAGTGACCACATACAAACTGACACCACACTCACTACACTAAATACAAAACACAGCCAATAATTCTTAACAGTGCACTGGTCTGGGATAGATCCCCTTTAGATCCCCTTTTTTAACACACACATACATGCACACGCGCGCACACACACCCACACACACACATGCACACACGAAACTGTGAGATCAACAGCAGACCTCAGTAATTGTAAAGCGATCCATTTGATTTCACTTAATTGTCCATGACAGGCTCTATGAAAGCTATCTACACACACAAACACACACCACACACATACACCCCCATACAGAGCAGTTGGTTAGAGTTCTCTGATGGCTTCACACCAGCCAACAGATGACCATGGTGTGGATGAAGTGAGGTAGAGAGAAAGGTAGAGAGGGAAATGGAGGAGGGGATATAGAAACAAAGAGAGAAAGAGGGATGAAAACAGAGGAGAGTGAAAGAGGGCAACAGCAGTGGCCATCATTATGGTTTACCGGATGAAGGATGACGACGAGGTGACAGGACAACAGTAACCATAGCAACAGTAACCTGTGGTTCCCGCCAAGCCATTGTGGAGAGGGGGGCCTAAGAGGCCAAGCAGGGAAATAGGGAGGCAACGCATGAAGTTTCACACTCATACACACACACACACACACACACACACACACACGCGCCGCGTTCCGCATTACGCGTACGCAGCTGCACCACAAACAAACAAACATTAAAGCATAACATACACTGAAAACGTCAATGCAATCACCTTCCAATCATCCAATATGACATGTTCCAATATAACATAGCACTCTGTCTGAGAGTCTATCTCCCTATTTCTCTCTCAGGAGAAAACTGACTGACCAATGGGGTGTGATTACAGCAGTCCAAAAAAATCTACCTCAAAGAGCCACTGCACACACAGGCAACAATCTCTAGCACACACACACACACACACACACACACACACACACACGTGTGCACACACACATACAACAATGGTTAACTGTCTATCTAGATGAAAAGAGCTATCGGGAAAAATGCTGCAGTCAGTGAGAGTGGTGCCAGCATAAGGATTTGTAACAGCCTAACACACACACACACACACACACACACACACACACACACACACACACACACACACACACACACACACACAAGGGGAGTGCGTAACAGTACGTGGGTGAAAATGCGAGCCCTGAGAGTGTGTGTGGGTGTCATTTAGAGTCGGGCGCTCCAAACCCTAACTACAACCTACAACCTCAAGCACTGGGTGACTTCCTCACACAAAGCTCTTAAATCACCTCCCGTTGTCATGGAGGGAACAGAAATCTTGCTGGTGGTTTAGGTAAACAAAACTTCTTGACAAGAATGCCTAATTAAGAGCAACGTTTCAGGTCGTTTCTACACAAATTGTGGAAACAGAAATAGAAACCTGAGCACTCCCTGCTTGTTTTGACACAGGATTTCTCTCTTACACACACACACACACAGAAACAAACACATACACACACAGACACACACACACACACACACACACAGACACACCCACCCACACACACACACACAAATGCGCACACCCTGTGCAGATGCAGAGAATGGAAAACAGCACTCTGCTGCTCACGGCTGGCTTCTCACACACAGGTCGAGTCGATGAGTGTAATGTAATGAAGAGAAGCCAGCATTGCGCTAAGTATCTGTACTTTCTCTCTCTCGCTCTCTCTCATTTTATAGCTCTTCCTCCTTTCATTTATACGCTGCTGTCAGCTTTTACAGACTTTTTTAATGGAGTGACTCCAAACAACCTGTTCAAACAGTCCTTTCGATTGCCATCTTCTTCTTTTAATTTCTGTTAATAACTTTTTCTGATCACTATCTTTCCATGTAAACAGCTTTTTTTATCATTATTTTTTTCCTTGACATCCTTCTTTACTTATTTCATTCCTTTGACTGCACCTCTTCACCTCTCTTTAATCTGTTTTTTTATCACCCACTTTCTCCCATTCTCTCATTCTTTCCTCTCACTCTCTCCACTAATATCACTTCTCTTTCTCTCTCTCTCTGTCCACCTCTCTCCAAACACGCACAGCTGTGGCCAGGCTCTGCTTGCCTGAGAAAGGTTTCCCAAACGTTCCCGGACAAACATGCATGGCTCCAGAGGGCCAGTGGACAAAAGGAGAGGCATACTTCAGCTGCTACTGTGGCAGCCACCGCGCGCCTGATCATAATTCATATTGAAAGAGCAGCAGTCTATTGTACGTGCACTGCACACACAAACACACACTTATTCACACACACACACACACACACACACACACACACACACACACACACACACACACTCTTGCCCGGCATATGGGCTCATTCATTCCAGGGCAGAGGGTCAGGAGGGCACAGCGCTGAACGGACAAAAACAAAATCTCCTTAAGAGCGAGAAGTTTCTGGAAGGCTCCGTCGCCAGCCGCCATCACCTCCCCGTGCCCACACAGCTCCCCGTCCTCCAATATGAAACACATCAGTCACCAACACAGAGGATTTTCACAGACCATCTGCGGCACCGCTCTCAATAAATAAAGACACTACAGAGAACCAACCATCCATAAAGGCCCCTTAACTGCATGGTGGAACAGTATGGAAACACCATCGGAGCGGCTGGCAATCTAATCCAGTGGGCAGCCCGGGCCAGCCAGCGACCGTGGGTTCAGCATTAGCCAGTTAAGAGACAGATAAAACGCCATTGTTGGGGAGTTTTGTTCGGAGTAATGGGCTCCACATGTTTGAAACAGATGTTCCCCTTGGTAATCTAATAAACGCTTCACCTTCGGGCCACAGAGAGGAGGCTTTTCAGGCGAGCCCTCGGCAACCCTTGGTTAATGATGTTAGGACGAGCCAGGCTGACACCATCTCCCTCACTCCTCTTTCACTTTTTCCCTCTCCCTCTCCCTCTCTCTCTCTCTCTATCTCTCTCTCTCTCTCTCTCTCTCTCTCTCTCTCTCTCTCTCACACACACACACACACACACACAGACTGATGCCATGCCGAAAGTGAATTAGGGAGGCACCATGGCGTCAGTGTGTGTGTGCATATGTTTCTGACAAGGTGCTATCTTGAGGACTCTTGCTCCACCACAGGCCTTGGATAGCTGAAATAACCCTATTCTTCTCCTCTTCTAAATATAGTGTTCCGCTGTCAGTCACACACACGCTTAACTAAACAACATATTCACATGCACACATGCTCACCCACCTAAACCTAAACACACACACACACACACACACACACACACACACACACACACACACACACACATACACACACACACACACACACACACACACACACACACACACACACACACACACACACACACACACACACACACACACACACACACACACACACACACACACACACAAACTGCGTAACCTTTTCCTTTCACCACTTCTGGTGTGTCTTAATCGGGTACAAGAACATGAACAATTTGAACAATAGAAAACTGGAAAATACACATAATTTGTCTTGGCCACAGACAGAATAAATACTAAAGAGCACTCACTGACTAATCCAACAAACAAGCATCTAAAAGCAGGCTACTCTTTCAGACGCCCTGCAGATTTTGTAACATATCCTGGTCGTCTGTTAGCTGAGACTGACCTGCGGTGTATTTCTGGATAGGACCACACGCCGAGGTGCTCACTCACACCCACACACACACACACACACACACACACACACACACACACACACACACACACACACACACACACTCTGAATGCTGTCCTTGGGGATAACACTAACAGAGAAAGAGATAACTTCCAAATGAACAGCGTAAACAACACATGTTAAACAGACAGGATGGAGTTGCAGGGGATCTGTGGCAGTGATTTATGGAAGGTGGGGCCATCGGACTGCAGGCCGGCTCACTGGAGCTGGACACAGCAACCTGCCCTAATTGTAGCTGCCGCTAACTACCTCAGGATGTTGTTTTTGCTGCAAAAGCTCTTAGCCTCTCTCTCTCTCCAAGGCTTCTAGCTTTTAAATTCATGTGCCTCCACCTCCACTCTATACCCCTACCCAGTTCTTTCTCTCTCCCTCCCTCCCTCCCTCTCGCTGTCTGTCTGTCTCTCTGTCTCAGTGGCAGCAGCTGTTTAAGTGTAGATTACTCTTTAACTCTATTTCCTCTGCTCCCATTTCCTCTGCTCTCTCTCTCCTCATGCCCTGCAACCTCTCATAACTCAATTACCACAGCCACTGCTGAGTACATTACAGCTTCTGCAATCAAGACACACACACACACACACACACATGCACATAAACACATAAACACACACACACACACACACACACACACGCA
>NC_063189.1:21303002-21345502 GCF_017589495.1 Alosa alosa
GGGGGTAAATTGGCTGTCAGACAACAATGTCTCTCTCCATCAGGAGATCCTGAGCCCGGCAAACAAAGGACCAATCCTGCACACAGGCCAACCAAACCGCACCGCTAACCACTCACGTCAAGCACACAGATAAGCCACATATCACTTTACAGCAAAGTCCCGGCTGACAGGGGTTATACATACACACTGGGCTTGCCCTGGTCCTTCATGTATGTATGTGCATTTCTGCATGGCATGTTACATTACATGGCCTTGTCTTTAGTGACCTTACAGTGGCCCATGCTGGAACACCACCGACACTCTAGTGAGCTGGTCAGTGAGCTAGACGCTAATGTCACATGACAGACGTGCTCGTGAAATCTTGGTGCTTTAGATGTGGGTGTAGCTAAAGAGGCTGAGGAACGGGTCTAGTGACGCTGCCCAAACCCCCACTGTCCTCCACATCCTCTTCAGCCACCTTTTGTGTCTCATAGCAACAGTATCATAGTCGTGGCCACATGGACGCGGTGTGTGAGGTATCTGTGTAGATAGTGGTTTGTGTGTGATTCTGGGTAAGGTTGCTTAAAGTCTAAATGAAGGGTTCAGATGCAAAAGCCTCTAAATGCCACCTATGTCAAAAATGAGATAAAGATGGTGAGGGGATGCTCTTCACACATAGTATACGCTAATCAAATAATTTAACTTCTAAACCCACTAAATACTACTATCTTCCTGGTCTGAAATATCGATTTATAGGCAAAAACCTATAGGAGCCTGAATTTAAATGCTCATTTAAAAGAAAAGTGGTCAGACGGATTTAGAGGGTTTTGCATCTGAACTCTTCAAATCTAAACAGCATTCTAGTGTTTTCACTTACAGTCGTTCCAGCTCCTTGAGGTCTTGAAAGGCTCCTCTCTCTATAGTAGTGATTTTATTCTCCATCAGTTGCCTGAGAAAGAAACAGAGCGAGATGAGGATGAGGGCAGAGTGGGGAATACAGCCTCTCAGAGCTCCCTGGGCCCTCCTTTCAATGGAACATCAAGATGTTAAGTATTGCATTGGCTGAATGCTGTGCCTCAGTGCAGCTGTGACGTGATTGACAACCCCCAAGCATCCACCTGACGGAACCCCGTCATAGCCACCGACCCCACCCTGAGGAGAGAGGAGACACCCGACACCCCCGTCACAAAAAAGCAAGTCCTGCACACACAGACACATGCTGGAGGGGCTGAGGAGAAGGAGAGAGAGAGAGAGAGAGAGAGAGAGAGAGAGAGAGAGAGAATCCTAACCTGAGGATGTGACAGAGAACCTGTTCTTACACGATCTCTGTCTCTCTTTCTTCTACACCCACAAACACACACACTCACACAGACACATACACACATTCCATCCCCACAGGAGCATGGGGGCACATTCCAATAATGCAATCACTTAGGCAAATCAATGTTATCTTTGTCAGCAGAGCATTTTCTAGATCATGTCTTTAATAGCTTCTTAAATCAGGCTGTCCAAACTTGTTCCTGCATTGTTTCACTGGGAAAGGATATCACATATTACACCCAAAACAAGGAATGGCTGCACTGGGGGGATTGCTGGAATTCCAGAGAGGCTATTAATACCTAAGATTAATGTCACATTGATTAAGTACCTATTTCCATGTGTTTTAATTATAATTGATTCAAATTATCAAGTGCACAGCTAAATCACGCCCATTTCAATATTGCATGATAACATGTCTATAACATGTCTATTCAAAAAGCCAAGAATAGTGCTACGCACTGATTGCACATTCATATAAGGGTCATTCAAGTTAAGGCAAATGGAAATTTAATACTCACAAAACTCTGAGATGCCTCAATCCAGCAAAATCTGCTTTAGTGATTTTTGTCAGGTTGTTTGCATTCAAATCCCTGTGGAGAGATAATCATGACGAGAATAATAAGTGGAAAGAACTTAATGGATAAACCAAATCAACGAAACGAACCGTCATTTCTTGAACCAAATATGTAGATAAATAAAATAGAAATGGATACTTGTAAAATTAACTAGAACCTTCAGCAAAACCAGATACGCGCCAAAGTGGCTATTTCTTTTGGATCTGAAGTTTTAATCAGGCCTCTAATTAAAGAGGTATTTAATACAGGTTTAATAAAGCTATTTGTAATAAATAATCTAAGATGTATGTAATGCGAATTTTAAATAATAATGTGCTTCAATTATACAGAATTAATTATCTGACAAATTTCTTCAACGGCAACTGGCCTACAGAAACTGCAGCTGTAAGATAAGTGCGAATAGCCTGAGAAACAGTATTTAAATCCGTGTATACTTATGTTTAGGGTGCACTGTTTTTTCAGTGGAACTGTACAACGTGCTCACAATTTTCCGTTATGTGACGAAACGCCAGCGAAAACTGTAACTGCTGAAACAACCTAAATAAGTTAAAAGTTTAACAGTTAATAGCCTATAATTAATTAAAGTAGGCCCTAGAAAGGTAGAGTGTGGTTTGTGGATATCTGTGAATATCTGCTGAAATGTTCCTCTGTGAATAAATATGTTCCTTGTTTTTATTTGTTTGGTACAGGCAGCTGGATCTATCTCGAGGCCCGTGGGTCCAGATTAACCGCACCGACGCGCTCGTGGTTTTACACTGCAATAGCGCGGACCGCAACCATAATCAGTCAGAACTTTATTACATCCTAAGAAATCTCCGCTAACTGCGGCACTTAACATATTTACTCGTCCATTACCAATGAAATGATCATTACTATGAATATACAGGACATGAACAACACTTATAAAACAGCTCCTTACAGTCGTTCTGTGTTGCGGGGGATGTTCCGCGGTACGCTGCGCAGCCCCTGACCATGGCAGTCCACCGTGGTCCCCGAACAAGAGCACGGAGCCGGGCATGGCTGCGACTCCACCGCGCCGAAAAAAGCCACCAACAAACTCAAAGCCGCGGCCTGTCTAAATACGACCATAATTGCAGTAAGTTATTAGGCTGTATCCGACTTTGCTTCACTGTTAAGGAGGGTCCCCAGTGTGTGCTTTATTTCCACCCAGACAATGAGGTGATGGTCACTTGAATCTCGAAATATTCCCGGGTTTCTCTGCCTCCTTGAAATGGTATTTCTTCACCTATAATACAGTAGAAAAATTATACTTCATAGCGTGCCATTCGACGTGAAGGTTTCAAGTGGCTTTGTAGCAAGGGCACGATATAAAAGTCACTTGTAGGGGCGACGTAAGTGCGGCACATTGACTGGGCAGACCTCAAACACACATTCTGCGGCAGCGAGTCACACTAAGTTAAACATTTCCCTGCGATAGCCAATGTGTACAGCCCTAATATACACAAACGCGTGCGCATACACACTTCTGAAATGAGGTTCTTCGTTCACGTACACATTCACACACTTGCACGCCTGAGCGCAGGGACACCAGGTGAGAAAGCAGTTGCAGTTTGCTCTGCTTCACCGCGTGAGTTGCAGAGAGCTGTCGGTGTACGTTTGTCCAAAGAGCTTTCGGTGCACGCGCTGGCAGGTCACTCGGCGATGGGAGGTATTGATTTCCACCTCACGCATCCATCATCTTGTCACCGACAAGTCGGAAAGAGCAGACCATTTAAAATCCAACTCCAGGCAGAGAGGTCTCGATCAAAGCTGCAATAAAGTGGTGGACGTGACCGGACAGGTTTGCAGGCGTCCGGCGTCTTTTCGGTTATTTATCTGGTTTCTTTCTCACCCTCTCCGTTCAAGCAGAAGTCCGCTGTGAAGGTTTCTCAGCTCGATTCACGTCGGCACGCCAGACTGTCACAGAGTTCTGTCTTTTTCGTAGAGGACCTCTTCCCGACAAACACCTGATGGCGAGTGGGGTGAAGGGGTAGAACAGCACGGCTCCTCCTCTATGGTAATCAACCCGCAACCTCGCTTACACAAAGTAACTAGCGCGGTCTTCAAATCAGCCCAGATAGAGGTGCAGTCGCCGAGGGGCAGTTATCTCTGTCGCTCCGTTTTGAATACTCCAAAGATGAGGCGGACAGCGATTTAGAGAAAACTAAATAGACCAGATACAATATGAAATGAACGCTTTATGAAAGCGCGTAAAATTAGCTCTCCAATAATCCTCCAAACTGATTCTGACAGGCATGCCTTTTATTAAAGGCCAATGAATTACTCTTTTTTCAAACCTTGAAAGTTACAAGGGACTTTAGAAAACTACAGCAACTTCTTTAAATTGCCCCCCGGGAAGTTAGCTCAGATTTATTTCTGTCAATAGCCTCTTGATTCCATCTGTAAACATGGTTTGGTTAAATTCGCTGATTTGGTCGAAGATTAACGGTAAAATCGCAGCGATTTGGGACTGTACAACTCCCTAGTTCTAAATGCATTTGAGCTATATACACAGAGCGCGACTCCGCCTCTAAGCCCTCCCCAGGCCAGCTTTCGGCGGGGCACTCTGCCTTGTACGGACCTGACGCTTCACGCAAGCGTTTGACGCGTCGGTGTATGATATTCTTGAGGTATCAGGTGAAATCTAAACACGGTGTAACCAAGTGACACGCAGAAAGTGGATTTACAGCTGTGAGCGTAGCAGTAAGATATTACATGCACTAGTGCCTGTGTTACAAGTGTGTGCTATGAGTATGCGCTCTCGTCTTCTACCGAAGTGGTTATTAAAGATGAATAACGGCAGATTAGTCAGCCATTTGAAAATGTGAAAAGTGGCATTTCAGTAGAGGGTCACCTAAAGCTTTAATCTGGCTCATGCTTGCTCTGTCGTAATAATGGCTCAGTGCTTTGTGCAATAAGAATGTGAGCAGCTCATTAGCAGTCAGTTAAAGCAGCAGGAGATAGTCATCTCTGATGGTGATTACAGTTCATTTCACTCTGGACACTGCTCTCTCAACAAACAGGTTCCCTGCTCAATGCAGCAAGTCGAAGGAGAGGGGGGAGGAGAGAGGGAACAGATGAGAGGAAAAGGAAAGGTGAGGACTGCAGAGAGGATATTCAGAGATGTGGAAGATGAGTCCAAGTTGGAGATACACAGAAATAATCTGGGGTTAGAAGGTGCATTTCTCCTTACCATCCAAGCCAGGAGCCCATCAGATAATGAGATTTTGGGAGCGGGAGGCGAGCACTGCAGAATGACCCCACACCACCTCAGGGCCAATGGGTTGCTGTTCACACACATACACCCTTTTACAGGCACACATACATACACACACACCTTAAGGGGTTTCACTCATTCTAACTTACAAAGCCAGCTATGCATCTGATAAGACCATCTCTCTGTGTGAAGGGAATTGCAGTGTCATTAAGTCACAAAAGAAGTTATCACACACCTTCACAGCATCAAACGAGGTCACAACCACCCATGCAACATTGTTGTCTTTTTGGGGTCATTTCCTTAAGCTTATTAAGCAGCATTAATGTACTACATATGCATATCTAAGGTGCATGTGTGTGGTATGTGGTTTGTGTGAGTGTGTATGTGTGCCCCCATGTGTGTGTGTGTTTGTTTGTGTTAGGGTGGTTTACGGCACCTGTGTTTTTGTTATTTTATGGCTGTTGTGATTGCTGCAAACAGCTCTCCATCTGGGAGTGAGTGGCCAGTACTTCCCTAACCAGATGGAAGCCATCCTCACCCGGTGACATCTGCTGCCCCACAGGCCTCGCCACATGTCCCCAAACAGGTCCTCTCCTCTCCTCTTGTCCAACACAGCCCCCTGCATGGAGAGATATCAGTGGATAATTATCTTGAAAACCTCAGATTGTAACTCTGACAGTTTGGATTGATTACATACATACTCATATGATTGTGTACAGATACATACAGTACACATATGCAGGCAAGCTCACACACGCACACATACACACACACGTCTCACAAGGAAAATGTGAAACTCCCGTTCTGGAACGCACATCAATCAAAGATCAGGTTCTGATATGGATGAAAATAGCACAGAGGCAGAACATCAAAGAACCACATCTAAGCCAACTTCTAGACCCTCTCTGTCAGCAGCCAGCCATAAATAATTGGTAAAATACACTCAAGGTATCAAATGTATCATTAAGGTTTTACAGATGCTAACATTTTAATTCAGCATTTAGGCCTACCTTCAGTGGTTAACTTTTCCAAATCTTACCGGAGTAACTTCACTGTACTGTATGTTCTTAGACTGTTTTATGAAATGTTTTTAAAAATAACTGCCTACACTTTAAATGTTATGTTGCAGTAAATATTATAGTTGTGTATGTTTCAAAATGACCGGCAACTGGTTGAAAATATGCACATGTAATATTCTAAGTCCATATTGAGTTACAGTATTCCATAGAGATACATATCATTCTCTCTTTCTCACTCCCAAATCCCTAGAGAGACTCTGAGAATAAACATGAACATAAATATTTCACTAAAATAAACATGACTCCTATAAATATACATCTCATATTTGAATGTTTGGTTAGGAATGCCTAAGTAAGCAGCCATGTTTCCTAAAGACAACTAAATGATTTCAACCTAGTAATGTTCTCAATGAGGTTACATTTGTTACAAAGTAAATAAAAAATACACATTAACATTTTAACTGACACAAACAAACCTAAAACTGCATTTCACTGAATTTCAAATGCTGAATATATCGATGTGTCCTGAATAATGTGTCTAAGAATGAATAACTCCTCCAGTAGTGAGAAAAATGAGTGAAAAATGACCATCAAAAATTTGCCAAAACTGTGAAGGTCTCAGCTTTCATTTGATCTAAAGTTTATGGTAGATGCTTGATGGTTGAGGTTATTGTTGTAGGCTGTTGTGTGTGTGTGTGTGTTCCACAAGACATACGTCTGTGAATGAAACTCACCTGTCTTATTTTTGCAAGCATGAGTAAGTGTGAGTGTGTTGAATGTGACAATGTGTGCTTGTTTGTTTGCTCACTACCGTTGGAAAATAGTTTCCATCAAAACACAGCCACTGTTGCCTTACCTTCCAGCGACAACAATGAGAAGAGCCTCCTTCTTTAATCCGACCTCTCAGTCCAAGCCTGTTCCACCTGCCAGGTGAAGCGGTGGGGTGGGGGGGGACTTTCCAGAGAGATGAAACCCAACAGCTCCTGGCTTTTACACACACAGGGAAACTGAGAAAGACTTGGGAAAGCCACTGCAGGAGTGCATGTGGCCTCTGAGAGATGCTCTGCCACTATGAAGGTGTGTTCCCGCCTCTTCACCACTGTAGACAACAGTCAAGTCAAGTCAAGTCAAGTTTATTTATATAGCACATTTCATACACAGAGGTCATTCAATGTGCTTTACATAAACAAAACCAAACAATAATAACAAATAAAAGCATAGAAGGGCAATATAGTCAAAGAATAGTTAAAAGGTAAAGATCATAATAAAAAGAAAACATAAAACACAAGGTAAAATCATTTAAAAATAAAGACTAATTAGTAAGCAAAAACAAAGGCAAAAGTAGTAAAAAAAGTAATAAAAGACAAAGTAGAATAATTATGAAGGCAGATTCAGAATTTGTAACTCGGCACAGTTAGCAGAAAGCATCTGAGAACAGTTTGGTCTTAAGTCTAGATTTAAAACTGGCTACAGTTGGGGCCTTTTTAATGTCATCCGAAAGTTGGTTCCACAGCTGAGCCGCATAGCAGCTAAAAGCTGCTTCACCATGTTTAGTTCTAACTGTAGGTTTTACTAGCAGGTTTTTTCACCTGGGACCTGAGAGGACGAGAAGGTGTGTACTGCTGAAGCATGTCTGACAAGTATTTAGGTCCTGCTCCATTTACTGATTTATAAACAAGCAATAGTGCTTTAAAGTCAATTCTGTGACTTACTGGAAGCCAGTGCAAGGACTTAAGAATTGGAGTAATGTGGTCAGTTCTTTTAGTTTTTGTTAGAGTCCTAGCTGCTGCATTTTGTATCACCTGAAGCTGTTTAATAGTCTTTTTAGGAAGGCCTGTGAACAGTCCATTGCAGTAATCAACCCTGCTGGAGATAAATGCATGAATGAGTTTTTCTAAGTCATGTTTTCAGCCCTCTGAGTTTGGCAATATTTTTGAGGTGGTAAAAAGCTGATTTAGTTATCGCTTTCATGTGGCTGTTGAAATTTAGATCACTGTCAATTAATACACCAAGATTTTTAACAGTATCCTTTGCCTTCAACCCTTTTGTGTCAAGGAGAGTGGCAACCCTAAGTCTTTCCTCATTTTTACCAAATATAATTACTTCAGTTTTTTCTTTGTTCAGCTGAAGAACATTTTGAGACATCCAGCTGTTGATTTGTTCTATACACTGACACATAGATTCAAGAGGACCATAGTCGTTTGGTGATAGAGCTAAGTAAATTTGTGTGTCATCTGCATAGCTATGATATGAAAACAGGACGCCAATCCATCACTAAGCTCACTGAGCTTTTTCAGAGACATGACAGCAGATTTCCAATGTGCACGAGTTGTCTCATCAGTAGCAAACAATGATGAGCATGTCTACAGGGCGGGACTGCCTCTGTAGAGTTTCACATTGTATTGTATATTTATATTATATTACATATGGCACAGTGTATTTTTTGTGTTCAGTGTATCAGAATAGCGGTTGCTTACATATTCAGCTGCATGTAAAAGTGTTGATATAAAACACACACACACAGACACACACACAAGTGATGTGTAATCAGCCTTAATGAGTTCAATCCAATAATTACTGGACCCAGCATTGTCATGGCACCATTAAATGGCTATCACTTACTCTAATGAGCAGGCACACACACACACAATTCTCAAGTCTTTAGATTGATAACAAAATATCAGTAATTGTGTGTGTGTGTTATAACAATAAACAGAGATGGGACAGATAAAACATGCTAAATATCGAGATCAGGAGGAAACAGAAAAAGTAGAATGCAGAGAGAGAGGGAGGGAGAGAAAGTGTGCTTATGAGGGATGGAGGGAGGAGAGAAAGTGTGCTTATGGCTTTAATGAGCAAAACAATACCAGCAACTCTCACAGTGGAGCATGGCAGCACCATGATGTCATCAGAGCTCTGGAAACAGGCAGACTTTATGTGTGGCCTGTCTGTTAAAATGTTAGGCACGCACAGACACACACAGACACACACACACACACAGAGAGAGAGAGAGAAAGAGAGAAAACAGCACCATCACACACAAGTGTTTAACAAAACAGCTCTGTCAGAGTCATACAGTCTGAGTTGTTTTGTATTTTGTAATATTGTTGGTATGTTGAAATGGCAGTGACGAACACTCTAAGCCAAATATTCAGAGTATGATTTAGAGATGGTGTCTACATATGTGAGCAAACATTAATTATGAGCCAGCCTGTCTCTCTGTTTATCTCTCTCTCTCTCACACACACACACACACACAGGTAGCTACCTTGCGGTATGGCCTCCCTGCTGGTGCTCTCAGGTCGTTCTCCTGATGCTTATTTTGGCAGTCTATCTCTCCTCTAGTCGCAGCCTGTGTTACATCTGAAGTCGCCATGGTGACCGATGTGTTTTTATTTGGTGTGAGTGTTTCTTTTAATCTCACCATCAAACCTGCTGAACTTTCAAAGAGAGCAGAGCAGCAGCCAGTGAAATCTTTACGAGGAAAGTGGAGACGTGGGCCTTCACTGGCTTTCAGTTTGGGGGTGGAAGGCATGTTTGTCTGTAGCAACATTTTCCTATGTGTCCTCCATGTTTTTTCACCGCTGCCATCTACCCCTCACGACAGAGAAGACGGACAATGTGTTCTCCGCACGTGTCATTTCCTCTGGTGATTCACACGTAATGACATACATACATAAAGAGCGAAAAGGAAAGCAGTGACTGTCATGGTGATGAGCTCACCATGACTTCTAAACAAACTGAAGCTTTGTTGTTTGACACATATAACAGATATGCAGAGAGATTTGAACAAGCCCAAGTCTTAAATCCAAAAGCTCCACGTCCAAACACTAATGCTGCCTTAGCACATCAGGTTAAACGTCATCAGAAAACTCAGAAACTGCTTGTGAAGGTTTGACAGTCTCCCTCCTGAATCAGCCTTGTCTGAGTTTGTCATTATGATAAACAGTGCAGAGCTCGGCTCTGGCGTTCTGGTCCCTTCCTTCATTTGGCTCCAGGTTTCTCATGAGGCCTGTGGTTAATGCCGAGAGGAGAGGAGAGGAGAGAGGAGAGGAGAAGAGAGAGAGAGGAGAGGAGGGGGGCAGTGGGGGAGTGTGTGGAGAATAGAGGAGTGTGGGAAAAATCAATAACCCTCCCACTCCAGACCTGTCTGTGTCTGCGAAAGAGACAATCAACCCTGTCTGACCAGCGTTCCTCTCTCTCTCTCTCTCTCTCTCTGTCGCTCATGCTGCTGATCTACTCTATCTCTTCCAAGATTGCAGTACCTGTCTGTTTCTCTGTCTCTCTTCTCTCTCTCTCTGTCTTCCTGTCTCTGCAATCTCTCCAACTCTATGTCTCTCCCATTCGTTCTCACCATTTATCTGTCTCTGTGTCTCTGCAATCTTCCTTCTCTCACTAATTCTCTCTCTCTCGCTCTCTCTCTGCTGCTGCCTCTCTTTCTCTGACTCTCTCCCGGCTCCCTCTCCCATGTGACAGCTCTGTGCCCCTCTGTATCAGAAGGTAAACAGAATCTTCTGGAATGGAAAAGGACACACACTTTCCTGTGATGTGTGATTGAAGCCTGCTCCCAGGCTTTCCTGCTTAACACCGGCTGATAGAAACAAACTGACAAACACCCACCCACACTCACACACACACACACACACACACACACACACACACACACTCATAGAGAGAGAGAGAGGTCTCACTCAGTGTAAAGCGCTTTGTCTGATTGTATTTAATTAAAGCGGTCCAGCATACCACTGAGAACAGAAAGAGACCAGAGAAGAGAAAAAGAAACTTTTCCATCTCTCCAGCTTCAGGCAGCATTTGGGTGCAAAAGTGCCTCTCCTGAAGTGGCCTTTGCTCTAATAAAGGTTTTTAATAAAGGGATAGAGAGAGAGAGAGCACTAGAAAGAGAGAGAGATGAAGAGAGAGAAAGATAAAGAGAGAGAGAGAACACAGGCGTGCATGTCTAAAAGCCTTGAATGGCCTGTGCGATTGTTTGGCGAGCTTTGCAGCCGTTGTGTGTAATAGTGGTCCAGTGGTTAGGGAGAGGCTGATGAGAGTGGCGCCTCTATAGAGGGCTTTGGTGGCCATTGTGATGGAGCCCCAGTGCGGAGGCTCAGCCTCACGCTCCCCCATGCCTCCATTCAGACCGCCCTACTGTAAAGAAAAGACATGGTGGAGAGCAGGAGAGGAGGAGGAGGAGAGGCTGGCCTCGTCAGAGAAACAGACGTTTGACTCTGTGTGTGTGTGTGTGTGTGTGTGTGTGTGTGTGTGTGTGTGTGTGTGTGTGTGTGTGTGTGTGTGTGTGTGTGTGTGTGTGTGTGCGTGCATGTTGTGCGCGTGCGTGCTATCGCGTTCGATGCATATGTGTGCTGCGCGCGTGTGTGTACGCATGTGTATGCATGCATATGTGTGCGTATGTGTGTGCGTGTGCGTATGTGTGTGTGCACGTGCGTATGTGTGTGTGTGCGTTTGTGTGCGTGTGTGTGCGTATGTGTGTGTGTGCGTTTGTGTGTTTGTGTGTTTGTGTGTGTGTGTGTGTGTGTGTGTGTGCGTTTGTGTGTGTGTGTGTGTGTCTATTCCTGCAAACAAAGGCCGCTCAACCCACGGGAGTGTCACACTCAATAACTTCAGTTCATTCACAGTTCATACCTTTGGCTCTTCTGCCTGGTGCCTAGACTGGACACATTTCTGTAGTGAATAGCACAAGGACATACCCAGCAAAGGAAAGATCATCATACACTGACAAAAACAGGAAAGCGAACCAAACTGGAGATCAGGGAGGGATTTTCCAAATGCCTGGCACTATTCCACTCTGAGATGCCTTCGTAGTGTCATGATCAGAGTGGAGGCATCTCTTTTCGCTCTTCCTTTTTCTGCTCTGCTGATCTCAGGTTTTCCTCTTGTACCATTAAAATAAACATGAAGGTTGTAAAATGTCACCAAACCTACTTTCCAATCACCTCATGTAAACTTACCAGTGGGATGTCAGAATGTCAATAAAGATTGCCTTGTTCTTTGGGCAAATGTTTCAGGCATTTCCTCCTTCTCTCTCTCTCTCTCTCTCTGTGTGTGAGTGTGGTTGTGTGTGTGTGTGTGTGTGGGTGAATGTTTGGACGTTGTATGATCTCAACAATAGTAAGCTCCCTCCACCCTTGGAAAAAGCCTCACCCAGGATTAATACAACTCAATTACCAGGCTCAGATGCACACAAGCCATACCAACGATACAAAACAGAATCTGAATCCCTCTCCCTGAATCCTTTCAAAGTGTGTGTATGTGTGTGTGTGTGTCAGTTACCTGCGTGTTTTTGTGTGAATCTGAGTGTGTGTGCCTGCACAAATCTGTCAATAACAGTTCTGGTGTGTGTATATTTTCTTGTTTGTTCTCTGCCCACAGACACCAGGTATTCCAATCACATCTACCCACTTCAGCTACACACCCTCTCTCTCCCTCATTTCACATTCACTTCATCTCTCTCCCTCTTTCTTTTTCTCTCTGTCCCTCTCTACCTCCCTCCCTCTGTCTCTCTCTCCCTCTCTCTAGAAAGAGGTTTTATAGTTTGAGTGGCTCTCCTCTGTTGCTTCTCTCACAGATCTGTGTGTTGCTGTTTAACCCTCTGCACTGCTGCAGACTACAGTTCTGCCTTCCTGCCTTGGCTGGTGCAGGTACAAATACCCTAGTCCCATATCAGTCATCACCCTCCTCTGGCTGCTGTTAAAAACATAACATTGTGTTGGTACAAATGAACTAAGGACCGGGCCCTGGACCTGATGCTGGAGTCTAGCCTCTATGTCATCTCATATCCAGACATCAAGCTATCCTTCACACTGAACAATTAATTTCACCCCCACCCCCATCACACCCTGCTAGAGGTCCTTTTTTTAGAGCTCCACAATCTGTTGTTTACTCCACCTACATTCATTTCTGATGATCAAACTGATGATAACGATCAAAACTCTTAGTAATGCTCTGGCTCATATTAGGTTACCAGAAAGCTCCCATTTCTGTCTGGAACACCTGCCTCTTCTTGATGAATTCTTGACTAAACATATGTGCATGTTCACATGGGAGAAGGTGTCGTAATAACACAGCAACCAGGTTTTGCATGCGCTACAGCACACTGGAGCTAATTGTTGCTGCTGGGTGTGTGTGTGTGTGTGTGTGTGTGTGTGTGTGTGTGTGTGTGTGTGTGTGTGTGTGTGTGAATGTGTGCATGTAAGAATGTGTGCATGTGAGTGTATCTGTGTGTGTATTTATGAGAGAGAGAAAGAGAGAGCGAAAGAGAGAGAGAGAGCGAAAAAGAGAGAGAAAGAGAGAACACCTCTCTCTGTAGCAGATGGCAGTTTGTAGACTCCATTGAGAGGGCTCTTGCTGGACCTGTTGTACTGGCACACACATTTGTGGCTCAGTGGAGGAGGGCCAGAAAGGAGTGCACCAGATATGACGATAGACACACACAACCCACTCACACACAGGCACATGACACACACACGCACGGTGAAACTCATACACACAACCACACACCACAGACTAACCATCCAAAACCACAATAAAGTCAACTCCAGTGAAACCAGTACAGAGTCGGCCACTCAAACGTCATTGTTATGGGTCGGGCAGCGACACGTTTGTGTAACACTGTTCGTGTAACACGGTTTGTGATCCAGACTCCCATATGAGCTGCACATATGCAGCATTATTACTGGGCAGGAGCTCAAACTCATATCAAACCTGCAACCTGCTGACTGGGCCAAACACCAAAGCAGCATCTTCACTCGCTGGCCAAATGGACCCAGCACAAGAGTCATTTACCCACACCAACGTCAATGCACCATGGTTTTGTTATGTAAAAAGCACAAAGAACAATCATTTTTGGTATGCATTGTATTAAGCACGTTGTGAGTCTTACCAGGTTTGCAATGCGTGTGCGTGTGTGCGTGTGTGTGTGTGTGTGTGAGGATCTGTTAGTTGGAATGTATACAGCCTCAGATTTATAGCTTGGATGCACCTGTTTTTCACCTTGTAAGGTAATAGGCAGGACTAATGAGTTTGAAGGTTCAGGAGATGGATCCTGAGTTAGCATCCATCTTCATTACTGAGTACTGTCCCCTGAGAAGGTCTCAGCCAAGCTCCATCAGCCAACACATGCACACACACACACACACACACCTCACAAACACACAAATGCAAACTAAAAGAGAAGCACTTTACGCTTAACAGAAGAGGGGCCATCGGCAGCAAAATGGTAAGCTGTATGAAGAGTGCCCGTCAGTCACTATCTCTTTCTCTGTGCACATGTGTGTGTGTGTGTGTGTGTGTGTGTGTTCAACCGAATTAGCTTTTGGAGACTACATAAAACAGGCAAGAAATGCAAGTGGCCCACAGATCATCTTTCTGATCGGCAAAAATTGCCATGGTCTAATGTGAAGCAGACATATGGGGAAATCCATGTTAAGTTTTACAGGCTGAAAGTGGATGCGCCATGTGTCTCTCAGGCTAGCGCTGGGCCTACCTGTGGGACAGCCGCAGGCCTTTAGCAGTGAGTAAATATTGATTAAAGTCGACACGGGCCGTAGGAAGCCCGGCACTTCAAAGCTGACTTTTACCTCTATCATCCCCGGCTACCGACGCCCGTGAGAGCGGAAACCCTCGCACCGTTTTACCACATCAAACGCTCCCCGCATGCTGGCGCTGCGCGTAAACCACTGCTGGCCGCACAGCAGACGGCTATTGATTTCCTATTCAGAGGGAGAGCAGATCCTGTTTCTAATGGGGCACTGCGGAGGAGAGGACACAACAGAGGAGAGGGTAGGAGGGGAGAAAGGAAGGGAGAGGAGATGAGGAGACGAGATAAGGAGAGGAGGAGAGGAGAGAATAGCATCAACAAACTGCTCCTGACGGGAGGTCCTCCGAGGCCTCTGATGCAATACGCACATGCTCATCTGCTCTTCTCTCTCTCTCTCTCCCTCCATCTCCCTCTCTGCTACAGCACACTGGAGATGAATACTGCTGCTAGGTAGGTGTGTGTGTGTGGAGCCATTATTCACTATCCATCAGGATTAGCACTAGAATAGCATAGAATTACAATAATATGAGCTACTGGCCAGTGGCCACGCTTATAAGAGCTTTTACTGAAAACAGGTAGAAATGAAGTGGAGGTGAAGTCCAAGGCTTTATGACTTGAAGCTGTGATTGTTCTCATTTTGTAGCGGTCATTGTCCACAGGTGCAGGTGACAGGGAGAGGAAAGGGGGGGTATGCTTAGAGAGAGAGAGAGAGATGAGATGAGATGAGATGAGATGAGATGAGAGAGAGAGATGAGATGAGATGAGATGAGAGAGAGAGAGAGATGAGATGAGAGAGAGAGAGAGAGATGAGATGAGATGAGATGAGATGAGATGAGAGAGAGAGAGAGAGAGAGAGATGAGATGAGATGAGAGAGATGAGAGTGCCAGGGGCAGCCCATGGTGGCACTAGCAGAGGGAGGAGGAATACCACCCTGGCAGATCACACAGTCAAAGGCACCGAGCCAGCCTCCCACTGCACTGGCACACTGATCCACTCACTAAGGCCTTGCTGTGCCAAACACACACACACACACACACACACACACACACACTTTCTCACACACACGATTTCTCTCTCACACACACACGCTTTCTCACACATACACTTTCTCTCTCACAAACACACACTTTCTCTCTCTCTCTCTTTCTCTCTCCCACACACACACACACACACACACACAGACACAGACATTCCGCTGCTCTCTCAGTGGCGGTGGATCTTCAGGCTCCAGATGGTTTCCCTGAATGAGCCACCAAAGGGACAGCCCCCATGATAAGCAGACAAATCCAACCAGCCAAAACCAACCAATGAACACCCTTGAGAAACAAACTACTAATCAGCCTCACAATCACATATCCTCTACATAGTATACATATCCTCACAAAACAAAAACAAACAAATAATGACATCTAGCTTACGGTACCTAAACTATTGATGTTTGTGGCTTACATTTTTTCCTTGGCATAACTGTCGTACAAAAGTAAGCTCTCTCTCTCAGTTACAGCTCTGGGAAAAGTTAAGAGACCTGATGTCATCCTACGGTTGCTGAGTAAAATTCAAATGAGTCGATGGTCATATTCAAAATTAAGAGACCACTGCAAATTTAAATATGACCGTTAACTCATTCGAATGTCACTCAGCAACCGTAGGATGACATCAGGAAAATGTGCAGTGGCCTCTTAATTTTTTCCAGAGCTGTATACTCACACTCCCTGTTCCCCTCCTCTATGTAGGGGTGGGTAAACATGCATATGATGGACAGGTGAACCACAGGAAGTGCCCCAACTCTGCACCTCCCTCAGGGTGATTGACAGGTCAGTCAAGTCACATGATCAGAGCTGTCTCCAGCATTACCATCACATTCCACATCCCCATGGCGATAAGGCAATGAATTTCGGAGCCCCCTCCCCCTCCCTTGGGCAGGCTGATGTCTTCTATCAGAGGTATACACAAGCAAACCTCATCAACAGAACTTCAGTAAAAATAAACCCATATAAACAATAAAACTGCCATGTGTTATTCATACTGAAGTGCTGTGCACACACAGTGAACCCTGCTAATGTATTCTGATGTAGAACAGAAGACCAGACTCGTTTTTGATCCTCATGTTTAATATTCAGGATATGACTACACCAGCACTTGCAATGACATCATCATCAGTCGACAGCGCTGCCGGCTCCACCCGGTCAGTTAACTCTCCGTCCACACTCAGCCCCCGGCCTCCGCTCAGCTGCGTGTCACATGGGCTCGGGCCCCTCCAAAACATACGATTGGGTTACAGCTCCTTGGCACCGCCGATCGGTTGCATCAGCCCACTGTCGGGCCGAACCGCGGCCGGCGATAATTCAGCGGCGAGTGTTTTCCCCTGGCCTGGGGAGGGGGAGTTTGCGGAGCTGTTCCGAGAGTGTGGGCAGTGCGGAGGCTGGCCCGGGAGAAGTGGTTTTGGCCAACGGGCCACGTCATTAACTGTGAGAATGGCTCAAAACACAGCACACACACACCCCATCAATCACAGCACCTCATACACACATTATAGACACAGGCGCCACACACACACCGGGATGGATGGACACACACACACAAGTACACAGACGTGTGGTAAGAGAGGGAGAGGGAGAGAGACAGAGTGGGAAAGACACAAAATCCATCATCTCACTTCATCAGTCTGGCCCAACCTCAGTGCTAACCAGAATGCACCGTGACATAACTCACACACACACACACACACACACACACACAGTTTGTTTTTAGTTTTGTGCTGTCAGTGTTCTTCCATCAATAAAATCCACAAAAATAAATCCCCAACATAAATATATGACATAAACTCCTGAAAAATAAAACCTCCATACAAGGAATGATGGAAGGACCCAGACAGAGTACCCGGGTGAGATGAGTGTGTGCCCTGACCATGAAGTAGACAACACAAAAAGGGAGGGAGTAAAGGAGAGGGGCGGACCATAACAGACAAAGAGCAAGAAGCTTATTGTCTGACAGTGCATTCTCTTACTGCGTCTGCTGCACACTACAGCGAGTCGACTCCATCAACCCCCAACTCCTTTCTCATCAGATGGATTCACCAGGGTTTCCCCCCCGGGACAGCAGGGGAGTCGAGCGCTGGAGGAGGGGGTGGGGGGAGGCAGTGGAGAGGGAAAGATGGAGAGATGACAGGTCTTTGATCTCCCGCATTGCTTTGCCAGTAAGCTATTTCCACCGACATCATCATCTTCCACACATGGCCTCACAAACTTTTACACACACACACACAGACACAGACACACACAGACAGACACACACACACACACACACACATGTTACCACTCTGTAAAATGCTCATGCGATTAACCCCAACCTGAGGTTCATCTTGTGAACCACTGTGCTGCTTGCTGCAGCCTGTAGACACCCCCCACCCCCACACCCGCACCCCCACCCCCACCCCCATATCTACCAGATCATCATTTTCACTTCAGAAATAAAAACAGCTAATTCCCCCTCCTCATTTTTACAGGAAAGATAATAAATGTTCTCGGCGATTACATTTCCTGGGCAGGAATATTACATTCCCAGAGCTGGGAGCGTAATTCTGGGACGCAGCACCAGGAGTAAATGTGCATTATCTGTAGATCATGAAATATGATTCCAATAGCCAGAATCTACATCACAAACTGCATTATGAAGCCGAAAAACAGAATCTCATTTCCTGTAATTACACATTCATGGGCCGACATGCTTCATCCTCTTCATCGCTCGGGCGGAATGCAGGAGTCAGCGAAAAACTGCAGTTATGGCTGGCGAGGGCGGTGCGGAGGACGCGGTGCGGCGCGGCGCGGTGAACTCCGGTTCGGAGCCTCCCCGGTGTAGTGAGCGGCAAGCCCTGCTGAACTTCAGCTTGGGATTAAGCCAGGGGAGTAATTGCAGCGTTTTTGGCAGAGTGCGTTGCTGACACAGCGTTCGGGTCCGCTTAGTTGGGTGCTCACACAGAGCAGCGCTCCATCTGTGGTGGAGGATGGGGTCGGCGCTCACTGGGTTCCTCAGGCTTACAGTCCTCTTGGACTTTGCCCTTATTTCACAGTTGTCCTGAAGTTGAGTTGGTCTGTGTAGCACAGGGTGAGTGCTAATAAGCCCAGACACATCATTAGCTGAGTACTGTGTTGTGAAATGGGGTAGTGCAAAAATAAAACTTTTAAACAAAGGATTTATTGTGCAGTTTTGGTGTTGATTCAGTGAGTTAAAGTATTAGCCACTACAACTACTTTTACCAGTGAATACAGTCAAGCCTGGACTTGTTATTACTAGTGAATATGGTCAGGGCTGGACTTGTTATTACCAGTGAATATGGTCAAGGCTGGTCTTGTTATTAGTGGCAGGGGGTTGGTTTAATGTTCTGGGCAGTGACATGGTATGTATTTGTGAAGCTGTATTTAGCGTTATCTAAGTAGCGTGCACTGCGGAGGCTGTCTGAGCTGTGGTGTCCAGTGCTTCCTGCAGAGGGCCGAGCGCAGCCGGGTACATCTGTGCTCATATCTTGGGTTAAGTCCAGAACATGTGAGGAAGCTGAGTACATCTGTGCTCATATCTAGGGTTAACAGAACATGTGAGGAAGCTGACTGCTACCCCTCTGTGGTAGCATGCCATGGAGTACAGTGCTAAAGCTGATATTCTTAATGTGCCCAAGCAGTGAGGAGCGGACTTATTGGACTGGTCTGGTCTGTTTGTGTGTGTGTGTGTGTGTGTGTTAGTGTGTACTGTGTAGTGGGCTGAGACTGGTGCTGCTGGCTCTGGTATTAGCGTACTGTTAGCAGGCAGGGCAGCTGTTATATGGGTTTGGCTTTAGGAAATGAGGGGAATGAAAACGCTTTCCCCACTGCGGTTTCCCCTGGTGTTATACTATACCCATCCCTGGGTTCAGCAAAGCCTCTGACCTAGATTAGGATGGGGTGAGCACACTCAAACTTTGTGTGTGTGTGTGTGTGTCTGCATCTGCTTTGCATGAAGGTGTTTGTGTGTGTGTGATACAGATTCATGAGGGTTAAATAAAAGTTAGGTGTTTTTTGTGTGTGTGTCAGAGGTCAAAGTATTGAGAGAGAGACTTGAAAGAATGTGTTTAAACTGCATCATCTTGTGTATGTATGTGGATGTGTGAGTGTGTATGTGTGTGTGTGTGTGTGTGTGTGTGTGTGTGTGTGTGTGTGTGTGCCTGTCCAATGTGGTTTGACAGAAGGCTGCATGTTGAGGGGTCATGGATATGGTCTTTGCTTTATTCTCCTTGCCCTGCCTGACCAAAGCGGTCATTACCAAACCACAGGGGCTTCAGCCTCTTCAGAGCATGCCATTCCATTCGCAGGCATAAAAACGGGGATGAGAGAGAGAGTCAGAGAGTGTGAGAGAGAGAGAGAGAGAGAAAGGAGTAGAGGTAGAGAGAGAAATGGGAAGAAGCAGACAGAGCATTTGGGAGAAGCTTCGGCCCTCTGATTGAATCCAGATGAAGAGAGATGGTGCTGAAAGCTTTGGGAAAAATATGATTAAGCAATTAGCCCTGTCCTGACGAGAGCCCATGTAAGCAATTAGCCCTGTCCTGACGAGAGCCCATGTAAGCAATTAGCCCTGTCCTGACGAGAGCCCATGGCTCCGAAACAGAGCAGCACTGCAGCTGGCCGCAGGGCCAGGAGTGTCCACACCAGACCAGAACCAGAGCAGAGCAGAGCAGAACCAGAGCAGAACCAGAGCAGAACCAGAGCAGACCAGAACCAGAGCAGAACCAGAGGAGAGCAGAGCAGAACCAGAGCAGAACCAGAGCAGAGCAGAACCAGAGCAGAACCAGAGCAGAGCAGAACCAGAGCAAAACCAGAGCAGAGCAGAGCAGAACCAGAGCAGAACCAAAGCACAGCAGAGCAGAGCAGAGCAGAGCAGAACCAGAGCAGAGCAGAGCCAGGAGTTCCTTCTGGGTCCACCCTGCTCTAACCCCACCCCACCCAGCCCCAGCCCCAGCCTCCAGCTCTAATGTGTTCCAACCCAGTAATCAGGGCCACAGGATAGTGCTTTATATCATGTTCCCACAAACACAGAGCCTAATTTACAGTGCAAAAGATCCCACAAACACAGTGCCTAATTTACAGTGAAAAGGATCCCGTGACTGCTCTTAGCTGAACTGGGCGATAGCATGGCCTTATTTTCCTCCTTCGCCATCTGTCTGTTTCCAGTTTGAGCTGGATATGACATCATGGACTGACATAAGTTGGGTGATATGCCTGCTAAATAATTTCCACATTTTCACAGAAAATGGCACTGAGCATACAGTATGGGAAACATTCCTCTTTTTCTCTCTCGTTCACACGGGCACACACTCATGTGAGCAGAAGACACACACACACACACACACACACACACACACACACACACACACACACGCACACACACACAACACACACAGGATATAAAATTACACACAAAGCAACACTATTTACATTGAGACCACATGAAACAATATATTTCCTTTAAATTCCAATGCAAGTAATCCTTTGACTGTGACTGCTGGACCCCCACCCAGCCTTTACCGCACATTTGCAGGACACACACACACACACACACAACACACACACAACACACACAACACACACACAACACACAACAAGCAAGTCCGCCAGGGTTCAGCTCTGTCCGAACAAACAGGCCGACCGCATAATCTCTGTGAGTGGCAAACATTGTGCTTGGCCACTGCTCAGCTCTGCACAGCCCAGAACAGAGTGCAGCGGTGAGTGAGAGAGTGAGAGAGTGAGAGTGAGAGTGAGAAGGAGAGAGAGAGAGAAAATGAGAGAGCAAGTGAGAGAGTGAGGGAGTGAGAGCCCGGTGGTCTGGGCCTCATCGCCGGAGCCCGGCTCCTGCTCTCTCTGATGCGGCTCCAGCCGCACGCCCCCTCCAAACTCAAAGCACATGGGCCGCAGGCGTGCAAGGAGCCAGGGGCCCAGGGAAAGCACCTCGCCGCCCCCACCCCCCTTCCCAGAGCCGTGACAGCCAATCGCAGGCCGTCTCCAGAGCCCGGCACCGCATCAGAGCGTGTCCACAGCTCATAAAAGAGAATGGAGAGAGGGGGAGGTGGGGTGGGGGGGCTGTTGGTAGTGGGGAACTGCATTTCCCA
Source organism: Alosa alosa (assembly GCF_017589495.1). NCBI lineage: Eukaryota > Metazoa > Chordata > Actinopteri > Clupeiformes > Clupeidae > Alosa > Alosa alosa. The sequence continues at coordinate 21,324,803 of NC_063189.1, forward strand.
GAAGACACTGAGGCGCTGACTAAAAGCTGTTCACAGTCATAAGGGGCATGAGAAGCATTTATCATCCATGAGAGCGTTTAGGCAAACACACACGGCACAACTCTGCAGACGGGAGAGAGACCAGCAGCCACAAGTGTGTTCAGCACCCTTTGCCAGAGTGAAGGAGACAGCCTGAAGAGGGAGAGAAGGAGAGAGAGAGACAGAGAGAGAGAGAGAGAGAGACAGTGGAAGGGAAAGAGGGAAGCAGGAAGCCTTGCTCAGAGAGAAAAGTACACAGAGGAAAATGTGAGGAGGGGGAAAGTGCAGAAAGCATGGGAATGATCAGTGGGATGCGGAGCGATGGACAGACAGAGTGACAGAGGAATGGATGGAGATCGAGGTCAGCTCCAGTGTGTGTCACCTGCCAGTGAGCTGCTGCGACAAGCAACAGTGTCAGCGGACTACGTAACCATGGTAATAACAAACACAAACACCGTACGCCAAAAACAGCCGCTTAAATCCAGAGTGTGGAATGTGGTGAAACCAGAGGGGGAAAATAAATCAGATTAAAATGCCACACACTCTGGAGTATAAAACTGGGAGTATAAAAATACACACAAACACCACCACACAGACCAGCACCGGCACCGGCCCAGGTCCGTCAACATGGCAGACGTACCTCAGCCGTGCCCACATGCCATGACATCATGGCCATGACATCAGAGGTGTGGCCGTGCTCAGAGATGGCCAGAGCCTTAACCCTCCGCTAACGAGGCTAAACCCCCAAATTACACACCAATTACACACACATGCTGGAAATATCGGTGGCCCCGGGTCCCGCAGGGAGGGGCCCCCGCACAGGGCATGCAGATTAGTCCCTGCGCCGCTTGCTTGGAAGCCGTCGGCCTGCTCAGGGGCCAGGAGCACTGGTGCGTCCAGGCTGGCCGGGATGCTCGGAGGGACTCGGAGAAGGAGATGCCCAACAGTTTCTATGGACACTAAGCACACAGGGGTGGGGAGAGGGTATCACTTACGCAGGATGCTGCACCATAATTACATTCACTGCCGTTAGTTAGTGTGTGAATGTGTGTGTGTGTGTGTTAGTGTGTATGTGTGTGTGTGTGTGTGTGTGTGTGTGTGTGTTTTGTATGTAGGTTTTGTATGTGTGTGTGTGTGTGTGTGTGTGTGTGTGTAGGGGCTTGGTGGGTGTGTTTAAATGCCCCTGATTGGAAGGAAGAGACAAGAAATTGGTGCGAAGAGGAGAGAATGAGCACAGTATTAAAGAATAAGAAGAGAAGTAACAGATAGCCATATTGGGGCAGCCGTGGCCTACATGGGGCAGTCGTAGCCTGCATGGGGCAGCCGTGGCCTACATGGGGCAGTCGTGGCCTACATGGGCCTACATGGGGCAGTCGTGGCCTACATGGGGCAGTCGTGGCCTACATGGGGCAGGCGTGGCCTACATGGGGCAGTCGTGGCCTACTTGGGGCAGCCGTGGCCTACATGGGGCAGTCGTGGCCTACTTGGGGCAGTCGTGGCCTACTTTGGGGCAGTCGTGGCCTACATGGGGCAGTCGTGGCCTACTTGGGGCAGCCGTGGCCTACTGGTTAGGGCTTTGGGCTTGTAACCGGAGGGTTGCCGATCCTCAACCAGTAGGCACGGCTGAAGTGCCCTTGAGCAAGGCACCTAACCCCTCACTGCTCCCCGAGCGCCGCTGTAGCAGGCAGCTCACTGCATCGGGATTAGTGTGTGCTTCACCTCACTGTGTGTTCACTGTGTGCTGAGTGTGTTTCACTAAATCACGGATTGGGATAAATGCAGAGAGCAAATTTCCCTCACGGGATCAAAAGAGTATATATACTTATACGTATACAGATGACCTCTGAAAGGAGGGGCAGAAAGGATGAGAAGTGCAGAGTGGAGAGAGGAGAGGAAACAGGAGGAGGGGAAGGAGCGGGAAGAGGAGAAGAGGAGGACCAGCAGGGAGGAGCACTAAGCAGGAGTGGAGGGGACAGTGGGAGTGTAAAGCCGAGGGCAAGGGAGTGGAGAGGGCAGTGGGGAAGGACTCCAGGAATGGAGAGTGGAGCGGAGGAGAGCAGAGGAGAGAAGAGGAATCTCTCTGGCAGCTCAGCTCATAGCGTGTGATGCGGAATCACACACATTTCCAAACAGTCACTCTGGAAACAATTAAGCAAGAAGCCTCCAATCATAACCTTCAGAGCAGTCAGGGACAGAAAGAGAGAGAGAGAGAGAGAGAGAGAGAGAGAGGGATAGAGATGCTAGAAAGGACGTATGGAAGGGGTGAAATTAGGGGTGGGACAGAGAGCAACGCAAAGCAGGTTTACTCAGTTTACACACTTTGAGGGTCGTTAGGAAGCGCACATTAAGAACAACAATAACAGTAATCCCCCAGCATCAGGTCTGAATTAAGAGAGCATCTGTGGCAAGTTAGCTCCAGAGGACTCACCCTCTTTAAGCCCCTGATCCTGCCATCATCAGCAGAGATGAGGTGTCATTGAGCAGAAAGCACCACGAGGAACCAGGACAAGCAGACTATTGTTTTGGGTAAATACTAATAATGATGTGTTATTGTAAACAGTTTTACGACATGAACTCTATTGTCGCTGCTTGTAAATGTGTGTCTGGGCAGACTTCAAATGACGTTGCTCTCATTATTGTTGCCCTTGTGGCAATGGCATTAACTACCAGCCAGGCATGGGAGACAATAACTCCCATGATGTGCGAGTTACACTATGGCTTTTTAGCTATACACTTCATAGTTATTAAACATTATAGACTCATAGGCAACATTTATGTAGCAATTTATTGATCCTACTCACAGAGTAAAATATTATAGCAATATGTATGCTAAGTCTGGTCCTTCAAATATTACACTACACATTTTCAGAGCTTGTAAGAAGTCTTTTCAGACAATTTTCCTGAACATGGAAATATCCTTTAAGCTGTCCAAGTATTTTAATCACTGTGACCTCAGGCTGAAGTAACATACTGACCCTGGTCCATTGTGTGTGTGTGTGTGTGTGTGTGTGTGTGTGTGTGTGTGTGTGTGTATGTGTGTGTGTGTGTATGTGTGTGTGTGTGTGTGTGTGTGTGTATGGCATTCCCGCTGGAGCAGCAGCAGGTAGTGCTCAGGAGCCCTGGCCAGGCGCTAGAGTCTGAGTGGGCCAGGAAGATTTGAATTACTCCCCATTCAGCACGCCTGCATTCCTGCATCAGGCAACAACAAAACTCATGACACTTAAGGGGGAGACGGCATTTTCATTTCCGCAAGCAATTATTTTAATTATTTATTTTGCTTGCGGGATATTGGTTTACAAGGACAAAATGATAAGAGCGGGAAATGCGCTCTCTCTCTCTCACACACACACACACACACACATAAGCACGCACACACACACAAGCACGCACACACACACACACAAACACACACTCACACACACACACACACACACACACACACACACAAACACAATTCTACACACAAACATGGACTCATTCATCTCTGAGCCCCGATCCCACAGAGAGACAGAGGAACAGAGCGGAGCAGGCCGGCCAAAGCCCAATCATTTAGAACAGGCAAATATTTGAGACGGCCCCATTCATTTTGGCCAGGGCTTTGTGCGAGAAGCTGAGCAGGAAGCTTTATGACCCCCGTTCAAACACACACACAGACAGGACAGCAGAGGAAGTCTGAGAGCGCAGCCCACCGCCTGTTTGCCCAGGAGACGGCTCTGCTGAGAATGACCTTCACAGCTTGCCATGGCGATGCGTGAAAATGAGCCGTGACGTGGCTGCACGCAGAGAAGGGGAAAGGTGGGCAATGAAGAGAAGAGAAGAGAAGAGAAGAGAAGAGAAGAGAAGACAAGAGAAGACAAGAGAAGAGAAGAGAAGAGAAGAGAAGAGAAGAGAAGAGAAGAGAAGAGAAGACAAGACAAGAGAAGAGAAGAGAAGAGAAGAGAAGAGAAGAGAAGAGAAGAGAAGAGAAGACAAGAGAAGGAAAGAGAGGACAAGAGAAGAGAAAAAAGAGCTTTGAAAAAAAGGCAATACGTGCTGACTAACTTAATGCATGGGGCTCATTATGGACTTGCTCATAGGAATGGAGCGGTATTGATTTTTAAATAGGATCAAATGTATAGGAAATTGTGTATGATTTATTAAGTGAGCAGGCACGATGGGAAAAATTAATGAGACACACTCACGCAAGCCACTCCTAAGGCTCTTCTCACACACAATCCTTACCTTGTTTCAGACACATAAGGCCAACAAAGGTTAAAATAGTCACTGCATTCCACACAAATAAACCCAGAAACATACATACTGTACACACATGCCTGTGCATAAGTAAGTAATTCATGTAATGTGAAAGTTGACTGTTGAAGCATAATTTATGACATTGCATATATAGGTCTTATGTTTGTCCATATTGCTTTGCTTAAAAACCAATTGCTCCAATTCACTGAATGACTGATTTAAAATCAATATGTTGTTGTGTGTCCAAGACATTGGGCATTCCTGGAATCACTTGACATGAGATTTTACTGCATTTCATTTGATGAAATGGGCTACAGAACTGTTCAATTAAAAGTTCTGATTGAAGCCAGTCTCACTGAGGTGTGTGTTCTTTGCCCTGTGTACTGATTTTCCATGTCTACTATACCAGCTGTTCATCAGGAATCTACACTAACACCAGTGACATGTTAAGAACAACAGCCCAGAGAGATGAATAGCGGCAGACTCAAGGTGCAGACGCAGTGGGAGAAAAAAACAACGAGACCCAAAAGTACGGGTGGGTGAATTGGATGTGATGTGAGCGGTGAGATTTGGCCGTGATATTTACGCCTGCCTTCCCCCAGGGCATGCTGAAGTGGAACAGGTGTCTGGGCCACGGCCCACACTGAGCCTCACACTGCAACTCATCCTCACACATCTGCTCCACACACTCTCACATTAGCACCTCCACCACAGAGAGAACACACACACACACAGACAGACAGACACACATACACACAGACAGACAGACAGCACGGACGCACGCATGCACAATCACACACAGAAGCACACACACAGTATAATTTATGAAATCACACTCATGATGTATCCAATGCCCATAAAAAGAAAACTATCACTAAGTAGAACATGCTCGTATGATGCACACAGAGACAGGTGGCTGGGTGCAGAACAGTGAGGATGTGGATTGTAGTGCATTTGAATGTTTATGGCAACATGTCCAGGCAAACTGCGTTGATTTTATAAGGTCACTCAGACCAACCCTTTTTATGAGATTGTGAAGTCTACTTCACATCTCCACTGACACACACACACACACACACACGCACACACACACACACACACTGACTGACATACACACACACACGCACACACACACACACGCACACACACTGACACACACACACACGCACATCACTGTTATGAATAGCCATGTAACACCTGCTGCAGACTATAAGACAGGAAATCTGTTATAGTAATTGTGTATGTGATTATATTTTCCATTGGACACCCAGAAGACATAAGGACTTTATCATCCCTTTACCATTACTCCGTTACTTCTTACCTCAGATCTGGATTTAGAATCTGGATTGAGAACAGGAAAACACACGGTGTGCCTGTGTGTGTTTGTGTGTGTGTGAGAGAGAGAGTGAGAGAGAGAGAGAGAGAGAGAGAGAGAGTCATCTATCCAGTCCACTGCCTTACAGCAAAATCCCTGAGGCTCATCATCCACCTTCCTGCTTCCCATATCAGAGTCTTGAGGACTTTCAGCGAGAGCATTCTGGTCTTAATTACACGCGTATATCTGAGGAGCACTGAGAGAAGGGGATCTGTCACCATGACAACATAATGATTGCAGTTTAAACACTTTGCTGTAAGTCTCTGTCACACTACATCAACCTCTGATACACACACACATACACACACATTACATGTACAGGAAATGTGTTTAAATTCAATTTAAAATCATACATTTAAAGGAGTGTGTGTGTGTGTGTGTGTGTGTGTGTGTGTGTGTGTGTGTGTGTGTGTGTGTGTGTGTGTGTGAGAGAGAGTTTGTTTGTTTGTTTAATTTAATTTAAGGCCATTTCCACAACTAAGGCTATTTAATGGCCAGAGCACTGTGTGTTACAGAAACTTAAATATGTTTTTTAAAATCTATGCTAATAAGATATTCTAAAACATTCAAAGGTGGGGTATGAGAGAGAGAGAGAGAGGAAAATGAGCCACAGCCCCCTCTACATATTACGGCTTCTCCATCACTACCAAATAACAGGCAAATAGCAGAAAGCCTAACTGTGCTAGAAATGGATGACACCGAGTTTAAAGAACTGATCAGGACAAAGTTAAGAGACTGTAGCTCTATCCAACAACTAAGAGAGGAGATCCAGCATCTGAAGATTGAGAACATGAATACCATCACTGAGCTCAGGGAGACCCTCAAACAGGTGCAAGGGGAAAACTACAGCCTCCGTGCACAGATGGCTAAAATGAAAGAGGACAGTACAAGCAGGGAGAGAGCCATTCCAAAACAGCTACAAGAACTACAAGATCAGCTTTTAAACATCTCTCAGCTCCCTCCCCTGCACCCGACTGGTCATGCCTCTCCTCCCTCACAACCCCACACAGCATCCTGCTTTGTCAAACCGTCCCCCCCACCTCTACCATCTCCAACCCCAGACCCGGGCCCAGATGAACAGGAAAAAAAGAGCCAGCACATCGCAATCCTGATGGACTCCAACAGGCGGTTTCTGGACCCACAAAGGCTTTTCCCGAAGCACAAGGTGACAGTTAGGCCCTGCAGCACCACAGAACATGCCCAGCAGCTCCTGAGGAAGGACGTCCTTGGGACAAATGACCTCCATACTCTTAGAGCTGGTACAGCTGAAGCTCTCCTGAAAGTGGCAGAAAGAGCAGGGAGGGAGTTCCCCACGTCACGCATTGTGATTTCAACGTTGCTGCCACGCTATGACACCACCCCACATGTCATCAACGGGATCAACACCGAAATCAGCAGGAGATGTGCCACACTGCCCAATGTACACCTGGCACATAACCCCACCATCAGCCTCCGTGACGTGTATGACGGAATCCATCTCCATCAACAAGGTGTGAGGTCTTTTGCAAAGACCCTTGAAGATGCTGCCCTAGGCCGTAATCCCTCCTCAACCAGCTTTGTGCCACCTCCCCAGTTCCTCAAGAGGGCAAAACAGTACCCGGGCCACCATATCCCGCAGCTCTTACACATGTCACTCCCCCCCAGAGCCATCACATCCCGCCACCATGTTCAATCCACAGAGCAGAAAGAAAGTGAATCAAGCTGCATCGCCATGCAAGAGGCCACAGCCACAGGTAGTATCTAAAAGCTACGCTGCGGCAGTAGCCACACACTCTCCTAACATCCAACCAACGTTCCCAGATAGGAACGAACTTGGAGAGATAAAAGAAATGCTACACTCTCTGCAGTAGGTTACTGGCTTGTGCCCAGTAACCCCCAAAAAATGACTTTTTTGAATGGGATTTCCCAAAGTTCTAGCGGTAAATAAATTCATGTAATTACCGCTGCAAACATATAATTACCGCTGTCAATGGCAACGGGTTTTGTGCTTCTGATACGTCTTTCTCCGCTGCGCGTCGGGGTCCGGTTCGCCCTGTCGGGACTTATTTTCCCAGTAATGACCGGAGTTCTATACATTATCCCTTACGTATTACAAATGTTGATATTCTCATCCTGATTGAAACATGGTGTGGTAGAGACACACCCACTGATTGTCCCTCAGGTTTTGGGGAAATATTGATACCCTCCCACAAAACAAAAACAGTAAGACGTGGCCACGCCTCAGGAGGACTTTTGATGTGGTTTAGGGAGACTCTTGCCAAACACATTTCTGTTATCTGCTGGCTAAAAATTGATAATGAGATTGGCATATCAAAACAAAGCATATATCTTTGTTCAGTATATATCCCCCCAGCAGACTCACCTTATTTTGATGGAGAGCTCATCCACACAATACAAACAGAAGCAAGCAATTTCCAGGCCCAGGGAAATGTGCTATTGTGTGGAGATTTTAAGGCAAGAACAGGATATGAGCTTGATCAGACTGACCCACAGGGCAATAGCCATGTATTTGGTAGAAATACTCTATACACCACACCAAACCTCCCCCAGAGAAATAACCTTGATTATGTTGTAAATAAAAGTGGTAGAGAGTGCACCTCTGTCAAGCCTTAGGCCTGTATATACCCAATGGCACAAAAGGGGACTCTTTAGGGAGGTTCACATGTTGTTCATCTCTTGGCAGTAGTGTAGATGATTTTGCAGTCACTGACATGGACCCCTCCTCCTTCAATGCATTCACTGTCAGGCAGCAAACTCCTCTCTCTGACCACAATCAAATGAATGTGTTTCTTAAAATGGATGGAAAATCCACAAACACAAACACGGAGCCCAGTAAGCTGTTTAAACTTAATTTAACCTACATATGGACTCCTAATAGCTCTGATAGAATAGATTTACTAATTTGATAGAATACTAATTTCACTAACAAACAGTTCACTAATAATACAAAGGGTATAAATATGGCTGTGAATGAGCTGAATATGATATACCAAAAGTCAGCACAAAAGGCTGAACTAATAGGAAAACTAAAAACAAAACAAAAAAACAAGATCATGTCTGGTGTGACTCCGAATGCCAGAGCATCAGAAAACGTTTGAGACAACTCTCAAACTGAAAACATCATCAGCCTGAAAACAGCCCTTAGAACTGAATATTGTGAAACATTAAAAACCTTCAAACACACAATCAATAAGAAAAAAGTAAATCACACCAAACCAAATTTTACACCAAATTGAATAGTCAATCAATAACAACCATTTCTGGGAGATGTGGAATAATTTAAGCACAGCCAAACCAGCCGAGTCAGCCTTGCCGATCCAAAATGCAACAGTGTGGACTGAACACTTCAAAACCCTGTACAGCGAAATACCATCAAATCCAAAACAGAATCATGTTAAAGAAAAACTTGGAAGAAAAATGTGTCAGTTATCAAGAACAATCAAAACCCTCTTGATTACCCCAAAACCCTCAGTAAAAGCCAAACTGGATTCTTGAAAAATCATCATACAACAGATCACATTTACACCCTACACACCCTAATCAATAAACATGTAAAATACCAAAAAAATGGAATGTACTCAAATTCTAAATGCAGTATTAAAATTGGAGAAAAACGAACAGAGTTTTTTACACAAAGTAGAGGTGTGAGACAGGGCTGTGGTCTGAGTCCAACTTTGTTCAATATTTACATAAACAAATTAGCGGTGCAGTTGGAACAGTCTACGGCCCCTGGACTCAGACTCCAAGAAACAGAGGTCAAATTCCTGCTCTTTGCTGATGCCCTGGTGCTCCTGTCACCCTCAGAACAGGGCTTACAGCAGCTCCTTGATCTGCTAGAGCAGTACTATCAGTCCTGGGCCCTGGCAGTAAACCCAACAGAGACCAAAATTATGATTTTTCAAAAGAAACCCAGGTGTCAGGAACATAGATACATGTTCACTCTAGGCAGCACCGCCCTAGAACACACAATGCAATATGCCTACCTTGGTCTAATCATTACAGCATCAGGAAGTTTCAGCATGGCAGTGAATGCACTAAAAGCAAAAGCTCGCAGGGCACTTTATGCAATTAAAAGAAAAATTAAAATTTCACAAAATAAACATCCCAATTACAATCTGGTGCAAAATATTTGACAGCATAATCCAGCCTATTGCCCTGTATGGAAGTGAGGTTTGAGGTCCACTCAGTATGCACGACTACATGAAATGGGACAAGCATCCAACTGAAGCCCTACATGCAGAATTCTGTTGATCTATACTAAAAGTCAAAAACACCCAATAATGCATGCAGGGCAGAATTAGGCCATTTTCCATTGGCTTTACCTATTCAGAAAAGAATCTTGAAATTTTGGATGCACCTGAACAGCAGTCCCAAGAACTCCCTCCACTTCGAGGCACTAAAAACCCAGGAGCTGAAACCTGAAAAGAGTCCCCTAAGCCAGCTGGTACTGAAGCTAACTAACTCAATAACAAAAACTAATACACATCAAGCTCAGTCCAGTTCTGTTTCCCAAACATCAATCAGAGTCAACAAAATCATGAATCAAGCAAAAGAAGAATATTTAGATCATTGGACAAACCAAATTGCCAACCAAAGTAGAATGAATTCCTATCTGATCCTAAAAAGAGAATATGAATTGGCAGAGTATCTCATCTCTGTCAGAGATACGAAATAGAGGCAAGTCCTGACCAAATACAGGCTCAGCGACCACAATCTAGCAATAGAAACAGGCAGGCACAGGAAAACCTGGCTGCCAAAAGAACAAAGAATATGTGGTCACTGTCAGGCAGAGATAGTTGAGACAGAGGAGCACTTCTTTCTTCACTGTGAAAAATACAAACATGTAAGACAGACATTCTTCCCCAAATTCCAAATAGTTATCCCACACTTTCAAGATTTTGATAATGATGAAAAAATGGCCATACTTCTTGGTGAAGGGCCCTCTGCTGCCCTAGCAGCACAATTTATCTTGAAATGTGAGGATCTGAGGGACTAAAACATATTTGTGTCTGTGATATATACAGTGTACACACACACAAACACACACACACACACACTTCACACTATTACTCTTGTTCTTTACTGCTGTTAATTTTAGATCTTTTATGTCCACCCCACACTGATGTACCCACCTCATCTTATGTATTTTCTGTTTTTGTTTTTTGTCCTGTGGTCTTATGTTCTTGTATGTTATGTTGTATGTAACAACAGCTTTGGCAACGCTGATTCCCATACAGTCATGCTAATAAAGCAACTTTGAATTTGAGAGAGAGACCGAGAGACAGAGCACAAAATCAAATACAGAGAAACTCATTGAAAATGCCTTTCAAATTATATCAAATTATAACAGTTGCATTCGAGCAAACATTCAACAAGTATCTCTTTTTTTCACTTTATAGTTATGGTGGCTACAACCAAGAATGCTTGGTGACCCCTTTTCGTCAAGAAAACAAATCCTTTTCTTTGATAAATTGAGCATTGAGTTTCAATGGCTTTGACTGGGAGCCAGTGATTTTGAAAAAAGTCACCACAATCTGAGTATACCTTTTAAAGTTCTAGAGACCTCAGAAATCTATCCAATACAAAAGATAATAAAGTAACTGGTTTAACAGAACGTGGACACATCTCATTTGCAGGGCACCTTTCCAGATCATCTAAATGGCTTAAAGGCTGATATGCTTTTTCCTTAGAGAGATAATATGCCATGATGGAGACACATCTTATATAGTGTGTGTGTGTGTGTGTGTGTGTGTGTGTGTACTACAACTAATGTTTCCATCACAACAATCACCAGTGTTGTTGCTTTCTTCCTGTCGGCTCTAGAGGATTTCTGGGCCTCATAAAGCTTTTCATCCTCCAACACTTTACTTTGGCACACTCCAGGGCTCCTCAAAGTGCTTTAGGTCACTCAAGGGTGTACGCATCAACAGAGATAGCCAAGGCTGGAAAAGGAAGATATAAACAAAGAACAGTGGTATTTTCTGAAAAAGTAAAACAAAAACTTCTGGAAAAAAAAAACTGAAGAAGAGGGTATGCCATTTAATCCATCTGCCATTTGTAGCAGGCATAGTGAAACCATCACAACTGGCATTTTTATTCCAACCAGAGCAGCAATGACCGCTCTTGTGTTCCTGAGTGTTCTATTATTGCCACTACTAGCACGCGTCCTCGTGCGCAGCGGAGAGCGCTGCACAGTGCGGTGCCCAGGGCCAGGTCCAGATGAGTGGGTGTGGGTGGAGCGCTTCAGTCAGCCAGAGCACCACTCACATCAGCACTCCACCATCAGGTGCACACCACATGACCTGTGCTCTGCCGTGGAACTGCACAATTGCCACGATGATAGACCTAATGGAGATGGAGAGGGGGCTGGGCTCTCACGGGAGTCGATCTGTAGACCGCACCACATTTTGGGGTTGTCAGCGGCCGGGGTAAGTGATTAGGGATATCTAAACACAGTCCGATTGCGTCTGTAATCTCATCTGTCCACACCAGCACGCTCTAATAAGCCTTATTGGGCCCTTGGGGGAGGAAATTATAGCCCCAAATACACACTCTGACATAGGAGTGCGCCGAGTGTGGAGAGGTGCGGAGAAGTTGTTATTGTTACAGTGCCGATTGGGAGGGGAGATGGGTGTAACGAGAAGGTCACGGATTCTCGGCACGGAGAGCATTTGTGATTCTCAATCACACTCCCTTCCACAGTATTCCCCCAAAACAGTCTGACTCTCTGTAAACAAACTGACACAGAGAGCAGAATCTGATCATGGTTTGTTGAGGTAAGAGGGTTTTTCCCTTTGTATTCTCAATTACAAGTCCTGCTGTGAGTCAGTGGCATTATACCGATTTCTTTTCCTTTTATGCTGCTATTTGTCCAGGGGATCAAGTCAGAATTTAAAAAAAAAATCAATTTGAGTACGCACATTTGTAAAGGACTGGGAGTGAGTGTGTGTGTGTGTGTGTGTGTGTGTGTGTGTGTGTGTGTGTGTGTGTGTGTTTGTGGAGGGGTTCAGAAGAAGCTTGCTTCATACATTACTAAACATATGTGCCACATACAGAGAGAAGTATGAAATCAATTAGAGAAGCAGATGAGAGGGAGAAAGGCTGAGTATACTTGTACTATGGAGAGATAAAGAGATCTGTAGAAAGGGAAAGGGTGGAAGGGTTCTCTTAAAGTATTCAGAAATCAAAAGTAGCTTTGAAACTGAGCATAAACAAAAAGCCCTCAAACAATCGTTTCCAGATCTGGGTAGATCAAACAGACAAACCAAGACTACAAGGCAAATATTTTTTTTTAATAGAGACCTCACTACTCTAAATCGGAAACACACGACTTGTGATGTCATGAAAGACTTCTCCAAAAGAACAAGACATTCCCAACCCCGGGTCTTCACAATGGAAAAGGACAAATCCAAACACAGATCTATTAAAACCGCTCCCTCACAGTCTTGCCGTGTGAGAAAACTCCAATTCAGACGATTTCCACATGCACAATCAATACTGAGAAACATCAATACTACATCAAGATTGTTTGGCATTTCCAATCTTAGAGAGGGAACAAGAGACAGAGCGAGAGACACACACACAAACACACACACACACACACACACACACAGGGAGAGAGAGAGATCCTTGTGTGTTTACATAGTTTCCCCGTGGTAGGTCCAACATGTGATGATGGCCTTTTAAATAGTTTGTTTGATGACATTTTGGGGCGTTTATGTTGTTGTGATGTGACAGTTTAGCAGGTCAATATTTGCCCAGGCTTGTTGCAGGTGCATGATTGAGCTGACATTTTATAAATGCGGCGTGGTGCACAGCGGGATCACCGTGTCATCAGGAAATGATTACTGAGAGAAATTAATTTAAGGCCAGCGATAAAATAGAGAGACAAGAGATGCCTCTTCATTGTGAGTCTGGTATAAGCATGGCATAAAAACTCTTACAGCAAGTGGCTGAAGGCAACTTCCTGTTAATCTATCGAAATTAATGACATTTACCAAAAAGAAATCTTAATGAAAAAATCACACAATGTGTGAGAAGAATTTGTCTGGTCTATCAGACCTCTCCTCTCTCTCATGTCTTAATATACAATTTCAAGGATAAATATATGTCAATATTTTCAACATATATTGCATGTACCCCCGAATAGTTTTCTATGTATATTTCTAAGATAATTCTAAGGGAATTCTAGTATGAGGAGTCTAACTGCTAGACAAACCTGTTGCTGCAAATTGTGGTCAGATGCCACAGACTTAACAAACTGCTAACACTGGGATTATCTCCCCATGATTCCAGCATCCCACTAGCCTATAAACACAGTCTCACATGCCATCAGTGGACTCGCGCGCCTGCCCGCCCGCCCGCCCGCCCGCCAGCTAGCCGACCTGAAGCCGGCGCTCGGAGCAGAGAACATACCGGCACGTAAAGCTCCCACTTCCAACCCCTCCAGCCTTTATCAGCCTCTGGGGAGCTCCACGCTTAGAGCAGCTGAGGGTCGCGCGGGTCAAGTGCGGGCGCTGGGAGCAGAGGGAGAGAGACGTGTGTGCCGCATACAGGGTCCAGTCCCAGGCACTACGTATGTGCGCATGCAGCTGCGGCAGCTCACTTGCGGCCCGCCTCGGTTAGTCCTGCAGCGTTCTCGCTGGAAGGGCCCCATAAGCCGGGGCCGAGGCTCTCGGGGGGCGGATGCGCCGGGCCCTCGGGCGGCGGTCATTAGCGCGCTGATTATCAGCCGGCCGCGCGGCCGCTTGTTTGTGTGCGCTACCGTGGAGATGAGGAGTTTGCTGTTGCCGTAGAGCAGTGCACAATAAGGTTGCTCTGTCTGTCCCACTTAACACGGCTCAGTGGAGGAGAAAGAGACACACAAGGGAGGGAGGGAGAGGGAGAGAGAGAGGGGGGGGGAGAGAGAGAGAAAGACAGACATGAAAGAATGAAAGCAGGAGGCGCTAACCTACATTGCACTGTCATCTGGGTTTCCTTTAAAAGGCAAGTTCATCAAGTGTTCTGTTCATCTAGGCTTTGGAAGCAGCAGGGGAGCTGCAAGTGGCTTTGTATCTAATGTCCATTAAATGTGTGAACTTTTAAAAAAAACATTTCAAAACATGCGCTCTAAGGCAAGGCCATTTGGATAGTGTGACCGGAGGGAAATGGGAGGGTGTGAGATGAGAGGACCACATACGCCTTTCAAAGTCTCTCCATTTGTTTTCAAACTTCTCACTGAACTTCTCGCTGGTGTTAATGAGTGCTCCCAGGCCTGAACAGCATGTCCTATTGTTTTTCTGAAGTCCACACACAGCCCATTGGTGGTCTGCCTCAGTGCTGCTTTCTGCTCTGTGTTTTTTAATGCTGAGCCAGTAGAGCGAGTTTATTTAACAGACAAACATAGCAGTCTGCTTCCCAAGCACATGGATTGGGTTTCTTCTGCCTAATGACTGACTCTGTGCGCTGCCTCAACAGCTTTTTTTTCCCTACTTCTCACTTTTAATGAGACTTCACATCAAGCACATGCACACACAGAGTCACACACACAAACACACACACACACGCACGCACGCACGCACGCACGCACGCACGCACGCACACACACACAAACACACACACACACACACGCGTATGACTATGAGAAGGCAGGCATCCCCCATCATTTTAACAAACTGGAAACACTAGGAGGACCTCACGCGTCCACTCACTGATGGGTTCCTAAACAGACCAACGGCGGCACACAAACACAAAAACACAAGGGCATGAACACAGCATTTAAATGAGGTTTTGCTCTGCCCGTGTTGAAGGGTAATGGGAAAAGCTGGTGGAGGTTATGCCCCCCATGTTCTTTTATTCTGTGGGGATTAAGAACAGATTACCACAGGATTACGCCCATGCTTCCATAATAAAACATGCTCCTTTATGCACCTGGCCTCGGCAGAGGGAATGTCCCAAATCAATCAGGGCCTACAGAAAAGGAGAGAAGGAGAGGAAGCAAGTGAAATTGCATTAACATCTCAATCAGTGTGAGGATGAGGGGAGGAATGGATCAGACTGCTTTCACACATTCCATTTACGGTGATCGGTGTGGTCCTCAGTGTGTGTGTGTGTGTGTGTGTGTGTGTGTGTGTGTGTGTGTGTGTGTGTTCATCGCAGACAAAGCACACTGCTAAAGCTGCCACGGCTGCTGGACCGCACCTCTCCGCTCCATGGACGACAGCCTCTCGCACTTCACTATGGCCTTTGTAGTCTAAACACTGAGGATTATACGGAGTGTGTGTGTGTGTATGTGTGAGTGTGTGTATGTGTGTGTGTGAGCGTGTGTGAGTGTGTGTATGTGTGTGTATGTGTGTGTGTGTGTGCGTGAGTGTGAGGAAGATGATGTTTGTCTGTGACTGTGTGTCTGTCTTTTTGTCTGTGTAGGTGTGTGTGTGGTGTGGAGATGTGAATTACGTATGTGTGCACAAAGCCTATTTTCCACAGTGGTCATACTAAGCAGACACCAAAGGCATAGAATAGCCAAAAGAAGAAAAACATGACCATGACAGTGCGTGAGAACAAGACATAACAAGTCAATGCAAACACAGTCTGTGCACTCCACAAAACCTAAGCTCTGTTACATGGAGCCGGGTTTGAATATGAAGTGGAAATCACCCAGGAGAGTCCCAATCAAAGCATTAGCACTGCCCAGAATAAACAAACAGAGCTTTTATGATTAGCCCAACAGCAAAACACTATGGCTCCTGCACTCTGACTACATCAACAAACGCCAGAGCAGATTTAGAGCCAGCCAGGAATGCTAGTAATGTAAGATCGCTATGGGAACTGTTACCACGGACATAAGTATTAAAATAATGACTCAACTTGGAGATAAATGTGGGAGAGAATGCAATTGTGGTGTGTTTATGCAGTGTGTTTATGTGTGCATGTGCACTGTGGTGGAACTTGGTGTGTGTGTGTGTGTGTGTGTGTGTGTGTGTGTGTGTGTGTGTGTGTGTGTTTGAATGTATTTATATTGGGATGTTGTTATTACAGCTTGTATTCATTTCTGTGCGTGTGTGTGTGTGTTTGCCAGGCTGTATGTGCAGAAGAGTACATGAGGTAAAGTGGCGGCGTGTGTGTGAGTGTGTGTGTGTCTGTGTTTGTACTGTGGCAGGTGTTTAGTAAGGATCACAGAGGATGGCTCCCCGTGCTCGTATTGAGCTCTGACACACTCATAAAGCAAAGCCGCTTACTGCTGCACTGAGCACGCCCACTGGGACCCACTCTGTCTGATTCATGCACTGCTACCACTGTAGACAACCCGCTCAGCCACAGCAACTCTCTCCTTGTGTGTGTGTGTGTGTGTGTGTGTGTGTGTGTGTGTGTGTGTGTTTCAATTAATTTATCCAGGATATATCAGTAATATATTACAAAATATCATTCCGACTTGTGAATCTGACTTGCAGGGTTATATTCAATCCTCGGGGCACAATCTCAGACAGTCTAATATCTAATCTCAAATATCAAATGTCCTGTTATAGACTGAGCCACACCATAAAACAGCCCATTCACTACCAGCAGCATCGCTATACCCACATGGGACTTGTACAACTTCTACATGCACTCTGTATTCCATTTACAGTGACCGTTGTGGTCCTCTGGTGGTGTGTGTGTGTGTGTGTGTGTAAATTTTAACAACAATGCATAGAGGATGATGCCCCAACCCATGACTAATGGATGTCCTTTTACTAGTCCTTTTACACTCTCTCTCTCTCTCTCTCTCTCTCCCTCTCATTTCTCCTCCTCCCTCTGGATTCGTCCTTGGCTGTTTAAATCTTGGCTGCGCCTGGTTGGCAGCTCTGTCATGACATCTCAGCCAAACCCAAGCCACAGCCCACACAGCCCTAGGTGCAGCTCCGAGCCACTCTGACAGAAACGTGCACCGACTCCCTGTCCACAGAGCAGCAGTCCTACCGAAACTCATTCATCTAAACCTCTCTGTCTGTCTTCCCTTTCTCTCTCTCCACGGACACACCCTGTACTCACAGCAGAAACTCTTTATGTATTGCAGAGATGAACTGGACTAAGACACAGAATAGCTACTACAATACAGCCAATACAAAACTCAAAATTGTGTGTGTGTGTGTGTGTGTGTGTGTGTGTGTGTAGGCTGACTTTCTGATTAATGCTTTCAGCGTTCTGTTTTTCTGCAAACTCCTCATCATTCATAATTCACATAAATTTATGGGAGGCACATTTACTGATTTGTTATTGTCTGTTGGCAAGAGCCGGGGAGACACACACACCTAAACAGCTAAACAGCTAAACTGTTCTATCATCATATGGGCTGGGTGTGAGTGTGTGCGTCTATGAGGTGTGTGCACTGCTTATATGAGTTTGTGTTGATCTTTTAGCATAGAAACGGCAAATTAATGTGTACATGCATGTGTGTGTGTGTGTGTGTGAGCAAGAATATGTGCAAGCATGTGTTTGAAGCTGCACTGGCTCTGCTGAGAACTCCTGCAGCACTGTGTGTGTGTGTGTGTGTGTGTGTGTGTGTTTGGATGGTAAAGCTCATATATGATGAAGGGGAGGCAGCAGCCGGCCCGTGCTCAGGAATGCCACCCCACTGAGGCCAGATCCCGCCCTACATCCCACAATATTCCCAGAATCAGGGAAGAGAGAGCATAGAGTCAGGGCAGATTACTCTAAACATTTACACAGAGGAAATAGCATATATATGCAATTATATGCAATGGTTCTGTATAAACATATACAGAACCATTGCATATAATATGGACTCTCTTCATGTCCGGGTTTCATGCCATACAGTCATTTTGTCTTCCCTCCTAGACAAATAAAAAAAAAGAATTCTGAGCACAGAGAGTGCCTAAATCAACAGATTAAGGTCTATACTGAAATTATCATCCACAAACTCTACTGCTTCCACATGTCACATACTCTTCTAATTGAGAATCTAATTCTGAATAAATGGATAGTGCCTCTGGCTAAGCTAGTCCACATGTGGGCATTTCGGTCTTTTGATTGTAAGTGACATGACCATTCTGATAAACACAAAGTAACGTTATGATCACACTGCTTGTACAATCTACTCCACCCCACAGACTTAATGTCAGGTAAACATCTATGAAGACCTGTCTTATGCATGCAGACTTCTACACCCAGAGGTCAAACCTCAAAGAGCCATCGCTAATTCTATTGGCAGAGAACAAGACAGTAATAATCATGTGTGGCTAAGAGTTGTAAGTCGCTCTAATGTTTCATGAAAGTGGCAGTAAACCCTGTCTGTGACTGGCTCCATTTGTGAAAGAGTTTTTGGCTGTCACACACAATTCAATTCCTCACACTGCTTTGAGAAAATGAGGCTGAAGGTCTCACTCACTTCACAGAAGGCACGGAGACTCCGACTGAAATGCATGTGATTGAATATCTTTTTAAATAAACAGTCTCTCCCGAGCTCTCTGGTATTTGTTACTACTGGAGAACAAACAAAGGAAAATGTTCAAGCACTATTAACCTGTCACATATTCGCACGGCAGCGAATGAGAATGCAAAATGAGAGACTGAGAGAAAGAAAGCAAGAAGGAGAGAGAGAGAGAGAGACAGAGAGAGAGAGAGAGAGAGAGAGAGAGGAGAGCAGACTGTTTTCATTATACTGTGATATGTGAATGTGTAGGCACATGTGGCTTGATCTTCGAAACTGGACACGATTGTTTTAAAGAGGGAACCTTAAAACTGGAATCCTTCTTTCCCCCAGGAATGTAAAATTGACGCGCCAAATGTCTGACCTCTAACACTGTGCAGCAAGCCAGAGATTGTTATCAGAGGAGCGGATGGGAGACAAGAGGAGAAGAGGACGAGGTTGTACGGTTAGACACACTTGGCTTTGAGACAGTGAGGACATTCCAAAATGATAAGGAACCGTCTCAGAATAAGTTGCATATGTAAATGTAGATAGATAAATAGATAGATAGATAGATACTTTATTGATCCCCAAGGGGAAATTCAAGGGTCTCAGTAGCATACAGACATCACACACAACATGCACTTACAGCAGAAATGGTAAACATAAGTATAAGTATAAACATATAACTAAACTCCACTGTACAATAATAAGAGAGATAAGAAAACTAACAAAAATACTAAATACACTATATAAATTAAATTAAGAAAGTCCAGTGTGCTTGAGGGTGATCAATCATAAGACGCTTGTAGTGACAGGGCCGGGACTGGTAAGGTGCTAAAGGGAGTGAGTGTCATGGTGAAGGTGCAAACAGTAGTCCAACCATAGCCCTTAGTTATGTGTGCATGGCAAGGTGCTCAAGAGAGTGAGTGTCATGGTGAAGGTGCAAAAAGTAGTCCAACATTAGTCCAACAGTGCAACAGTGCAAGAGTAAGGTCTAGAGACCAGCATAAATAGTATGGACAAATAGGAGAGTAAAGTATAATGTAGACAAGGTAAAATAAAAAACTATTTCAGTGCAAGAACAGGTTAAGGTAATAGGGTTATAGCCATTCATTCATTCAGTATTGTAGCAGAAGCCTGACCGCAGCCATTGATCATGTGTGCTAATATAGCATGAAAAACAGTGTAGCAGTAAAACAGTAGTGAAAACATTAGTAAAACAGTAGTAAAACAGTAGTAAAGCAGTAGTGGGCAGTCAGTACTCAAACATGGAGAGGGTGGAGAGGCAGACAGACTAAGCAGAGAAGTCTATCTCTCCTCTTCCCTTTAGTGAGGCATTGAACAGTTCAATGGCCCTAGGAACAAATGACTTCCCTCAGCCTTTCAGTTGTGCATGGCAGTGGTTTAAGTCTCCAGCTGATCAAGCTCTTTTGGTTTTTGATAGTGCTGTAGAGCGGATGACATGATGTTGATCAGTTTGTTTAGGGTCCTTTTGTCAGATATTGAAGTGATGCACTCCAGTTCAGCCCCCACTACAGAGCCAGCTTTCCTTACCAGCCTGTCAAGTCGCCCAGTATCCTTCTTCTTTGTGCTTCCTCCCCAGCATACCACTGCATAGAAGAGGGCGCTGGCCACAACAGACTGATAGAACATCCTGAGGAGCTTGCTGCACACATTGAAGGAC
>NC_063189.1:21350502-21365502 GCF_017589495.1 Alosa alosa
TCAACAGTGTTGATCAAAGCAGTGTATCATTATTGGATATTTTAATTGGACTACATGTCTTTTATGAATGGGAGTTTAATAGAAGACATGTGTGTGCCAACTCAAAGCCCAACAAATGACTTTTCTCCTACTGTTTGTTTCAGAAGGACATTTATACCATATTTTTATTCTTTTTTCACCTCTACTTCAGGGCTATAAGCTGATGTATTTAAACTGACATGGTAACAGTAGAAGTGACACAGCCCTCTGTAGAACACATGAGTGACACACACACACACACACACACACACACACACACACACACACACACACACACACACACACACACACACTGACCTTGTCTCCTTAATCCCAGATGGCAAATACACCCCTTCAAAGAGTCACAGCCTGAATCTGCTCCGAATAAAAATTCCAAATCTCTCTCCCTCTCCCTCTCTTTCTGTCTCTCTCTCTCTCTCTCTCTCACACACACACACACACACACACACACACACAAAGGCGGGGACGGGAGGCAGCAACACGCCGGGAATAAAAACTACAATCAAAGACTCTGAGGGGAGAATGAGCGAGGAATAAAGGAGGAATTAAAATCAAAGGAGATGAAGAGGATTTCTCTCTCTTTCTTGCTCTCCCTTGCTAACTCTCTCTGCATCCCTTCATCTCAAACCTGAATCAATTAATGCCACTCCAGATAGACAGAGAGGGAGGGAGGAAAAAGAGAGAGAGAGAGAGAGAGAGAGAGAGAAAGAAGGAGGAAATGATAAAGGGATAGAGAGTGAGAGAAGAGGGCAGGACCATTGCCAGTGACTCCGCCAAACGGATAGAATGTGAGGAGAATGGGGATCATATGCTTCCATGAATCCGGCTGTTTATCCCAGTGACCGAAAAAACACCTGACCAACAGGTTCCAGTGGACCTCACTCTGTATACGACCTGTTGATACACACACAGGCGCAGGGATGTGTGGAGTTAAAGAGTGCTAATCAAAGGCGCTAATGATGGTGGGGCACACACAGGCTGGTGTGCACTTGGCTGCTGGCGCTGGGTGTGCAGATCTTTTTAGCAAGGCTAATTCACAGTATCTAATCAATCATGCCCCATACCGAGCACAGGGTAACACAGCAGAACATCAAACAGCCAGGCGGGCAGGCAGCCAGACACAGACTCACTGGCACGCAGTGAGTGAGTGTGTGTGTGTCTATGTGTCTATGTGTGTGTGTGTTTATGTGTGTCTATGTGTGTGTGTGTGTGTGTGTGTGTGTCTGTGTGTCTGTCTGTGTGTGTGTGTGTGTGTGTGTGTGTGTGTGTGTGTGTGTGTGTGTGTGTGTGTGTGTGTGTGTGTGTGTGTGTGTGTGTGTGAAAGGAAGACAAAAGGGAGGGAAAGACAGTGAGAGTGAGAGACAGAGTCACATGGAATCAGGCGGGCGATGGCAACTGCGAGTGAGAGCGAGGTAGAGAGAGAGAGAGAGAGAGAGAGAGAGAGAGAGAGAGAGAGAGCGAGGTAGAGAGAGAGAGAGAGAGAGAGAGAGAGAAGAGAGAGAGAGAGAGAGAGAGAGAGAGAGAGAGAGAGAGAGAGAGGGGAACAGGAAAGGTGGGGGAGAACATTAAGTCATAGCCCCAAAAAAACAAACAGACACACTTGACAGTTTCATCAACTGTGAGAACACCCATCATGTTCAGCAGCCGTGCAGCCTATGATGTGACAAAACCCTGAAAAGCTTCGCAGCCACAGAACACACACGACCACAGCCACACAGATGCACACGTCGTAACGGCTGTCCTATCTGGCATTTTCACTTTCAAGTGAGTGGCGTCAACAAGGCAACTCCGCTCCACCGTGGCTACATATTAAACCAGCCCGAGTGGCTTTCAACTCCCCACTTCAAAAGAGAACAGGAATGGAAATGTGGAGATGCTCCATACAGTTGGAGTTGGTCTTTCATGTTATGCATGAGGTGTGAAAGTAGGTTCACACACTCTTAGTCACACACACACACACACACACACACACAAAGACAGACAGAGACAGATGCACACTCACGAAACAGAAAGTTGTTCACATACTGACAAAAGCACAGACACAAGAAAGTACACAAACAAATGTATGCATACATATGTCAGATGTTTGGTTAGTTGTACAGATTCTGACACACAAGCACACACACATCCACAAACACACACACACACACACACACACACATTGCGTCTTGCCACAAGACACAAACACGCATTACACGCACGACACACACACACACACACACACACACACACACACACACACACACACACACACACACACACACACACACACACACACACACACACACACACACACACAGATGTTAGCCATAAACCCCCACAAACCTCAGCGGAGCTGCGCCCCTCTCTGTGCTAATACCCTGCTGCAGATGGGCTGGTTGTGGTGTCCCCGTGTTCATAGCTGAGTGACTCCTGATGAGAGTTTGCTTTAGCGAGCGCGGCCTCTAATCAGCCGCGGCCACATCAAGCATAGCCCCCGCCGCAAGCCCCTGGCCACCAGCAGCATGTGGCACACCACACACTTAGCGCCTTTGCACGCGCTCTCCCCCATGATAGTGCGCTAGCCCGGCTCCGCCAGGCCCCTGTGCTGCCAAGGGCCCTCTGCACTGGAGGGGAGCAGCCAGACCGGTGCACAACGCACGGGGCACCACAGAACACTGTGACGGCTCACCAGCAGCAAGTCCTCAAAATGGCCCTAACCAACCCAAAAATATCCAGTATTTCATGGACCAGAGCACAACTAGGGGGAGGGGAGTTCAGTGTCAGAGGATGACACACACACACACAGACACACACACACACACACACATACAGAGAGAGAGAGAGAGAGAGAGAGAGAGAGAGAGAGAGAGAGAGAAAGAGAGAGAGACAGTGCTCCTCTTTGGTTCATCAGTGGGCCAGCCTAACTCTGCAACTGTTTCACCTGCAGCTGAACTCGCCTGTGGGATGGAGGCTCTGTTCAGGCACGTTTTTGTTTTTGGTGAAGGGTTAGGGAGGTGGGAGTCAGAAAAAGAGCCCATCAAGGCAGTAAATTAGGCAGCAGAGAGAGAAAGAGCTCGCAGGCAATTAGAGCCCAAGCTTATTGCCTGCTGCTGTATCCCTGCCATAGGAGCATAAGTGACACAGGATTAGCATTAGTGTATGTGATTTTAACACTGACGTTTGGATGACAGCTATCAAAACATTACTAAATCTATGTGTGTCAAGATATTAACCTAAATATGACATCTTCACATCCATCTCTGGGCCAGTTAACGCATGCCTACACGCAAACAGAGAAGCACTGGGCGGTGGCTGTCAGCTCTGGTCAGATTCACTCACACACAGCTGCATAAAAACAGCCACCAGGAGTGGGGAAGAAAAGTCTGGTCTCCTTTATTCACACAAGCCCCTGGCATTTACCCAGCTACCCCTCCTCCCCAATCACACACACATGTGCACACACACTCACACACAGGGTAGGTCACCTACAATGGACTTTATATGAACACACTCTCACTTTGTTGGCCTCCTCTACTCACACAGATGCACAGATGCTGATAAATTACCTTCTCGAGCCATCAACGTGCGTGTGTGTGTGTGTGTGTGTGTGTGTGTGTGTACGTGCACATGTGTGTGTGCGTCCGCTTATACCTGCAGTGATCCTTCCTTTGTTGTTCTGTGATGTACAACATGTTGTCTGAAGACGTGACCTACGGACCCCACCACTGGCTGTGAGAGATGGGTGGTGAGGATGCTCCCCTGACAGTGATTGATGGATCGCCCCCTTAACTGATGTCCTCGTCAGGACGCAGCAGAAGAAGCACCCAGGAATTCTGAGAATGCTGTCAAAAAATCATTCTTTAAAGGCAGGGGGGACAAACAATCTGAGAGCCCCAATAACAAACTTGAGCAACTTTTTCAGTTTATGAAAGACACCAATTATCTTCTGCCACTATGAAGAGGTGATTCTAATGGATACACTAGTTGACTATTCTGAATGCGGGGCAGTTTAAATCCTTTGAGGGATTTCATATAATAATCCAAATAGATTAGAGTTTCCCCAAGAAGAAGTCACTGATGTGCATCTCACTGCACAATGCATATCTGCATAAAGGACCTCCTCTAAACTCCTCTAAACTAGAGTTTATTGATGGACTGTTTTGATCAGTGAAAAACATGCAAAAATGTAAACACATATCAAAAGAGCTCTAGTTTGAGAGAAGAAACTGCATTTTATGTACAGTATACTTGCACAATTCATGTATCCACAGTCACATTAGTATCCAGCACTCAAAATATCAAGGCCCACATGAATAGGTCAGTGGTAGCCTGCCAATAGAAAGAGCCGAATAAAATGCTTGCTGACTGCCAAAGAGCCTGGCTTTATTACGCACTGCAACATTTCAAATACTTGGCAATGATTAGTTTATGATAGAGATAGGCTTTCAAAATAACAAGGGCGGTAGCACTGGCTTAGCACTTCACAAATGCAGATAATTATCTTACCTTCCATGGATGCTGTAGAGAATGGCCAGTGTTCAACAAAAGTCTTCTAAGATGACATGGCTCTCCCCAAAATTTACATTGAAGTAGATCATAACATCGTCATGGTTTTTCTTTTCCTACAGCTGTTTTTAACACAAGAACATTACGAAGAATATCCAGCTAGCCTGCTGTATGAAACAATACAGTGGTTTCTGATCAATTAAACTGAATAGTGGCTGGAATTTCACAGGAAATGAATAACATAAATCATCTCTTTAGATTAATGTAACAATTAAATGTTGAACTTGCCCATATATCTGTCTGATCATATGCCATCTCAATTCTTTTTATGATGACATTTTATGATATTGACTAGAACACATAAATACTTGTTTTGAAATTGTGTCCTTACACTGCCACTGATGCACAAACTGGATTGAATGTTATTGTTATAAATTCCTAATCAACAATGAGGTTGACAGTTGACATTTATTTGCTACATCCTACTGCAAAATATAAAGCATTACTGTCATTTACAGACTTCAAAGGTTTTCAATATGACTGATCTCTTTTACTGCTGCGCCACTCAACCTTCCAACATTAATATTGTTTCATGTCGTCTAAAACTGACTATAATTTGATTCCCCTTTGACGGGAAGCTAAATGGCTCTTGTCCTCTCTCCAGACCCATCCAAACACAAGGCCCCGAGCCCCAAACTTCACTTCTGATACACAGCCACCGAAATGCCCATGAGCTAGAAGAAAAAAAGGGAATGGGTAGAAGGGGAGAAAAGATAATAAGCTATTTAAATAGTCTAAGTTCATAATCCAACATTCTTTGAACCACTTGACTTTTATATAACAAATGTCTTCCTTACTTTATTCATTTAGAACCACAGCGAATAATAAAAGAAATCTGAAAATCATATCCAGAGTATGTGTGACTGCTACATTAATTTACAGTTCATCTGACTTCATCAAAACAATACCAAAAAAATCCAAACATATGTAACCTTCCAAAGCAATCCAGAGAGGCGCCCTGTCAAACAGCACACGTTTATTTCATTAGCGTAGCTTTGGACTTGGCGACACTTTTGCCAATACACTCCCTAATGACAGAGGCATGCCAGCGGGGGACTAGCGCTAAGCCAATAACACTCCAATGCTGAGTGAACACAGTGCTAATATATCAGAAGAATGAACCTGCTCGAGCCAGTGTCACACAGCTCAGTCCTATAAATGTGTTAGCGGCTAACCCACTGACTAGCCCAAGCTAACATGGACGTTTATAGACGTGTGACCTTCTCCCCAAACGTATCCATGTTGAGAATCTGTTTAAATGTTAGGTGTTTTATTATGCTTATTAAATGGCTTCGGTGCCTGCAATGCCGCAGGTCAATTTTCCATAAAAGTGAAAACGGGTGAGAGAGAGGGAGAGAGAGATTGGGAGGCGTCATCCAGCAGATGTGATCGCGGTGGCTCTGCAGCCAGACTAATAAAGAAATCTTATTAAGCGAATAAAGTGATATCTGCTCTTGCAGACACGCCATCCCTCATATTTAAATTTGCACAATGTACCCTCCGCAAAATCAGCGCTCCTGCAAATAGGAAAGACTCCACAAAGCCAGCACTATCGATCACTGCCTTCCAGTCTGCGTTTGCAGGTACCTCTCAGCCTTCTGTCTTGTTCTGAGGTGCGGAGGAGTTTTAATGTGCGATGTGGCTCTGGAAAGGCAATGAGAGATTTAAGGTGTGTGCCGTGTCCTTTGGACAGAGCAGGGAGGCTAAGACAAATAGACACTGTTCTGCTCAATAACTGTCTGTGTGTGACTGCTATTGAATGTTCAGCATTTTCTGCAATGAATTAAGTTTGCTCTAAGCAGCTGTGTGACGTCTAATCTTTAAATACAATTAAGTTGTTCAACAAATATGTAGATCAGGTAGTGTATGTCATACTATAAATGCAGTTTTATTCAGCTATTTGATATAAGTTATTTAGATTACATTTGTATTAACTATATATTACATTGTAATAATGCTGCTAAAATAAATTCTGGGCAGATCTAAAACAGAAATATCAGTTAGGTATTGATTATATCTCTTCACACACCCTTTGCAGAAGATTAGATTAGATTAGATTCAACTGTATTGTCAGTGTGCAGAGTACAAGTACAAAGACAAAGCAGTTTGCATCTAACGAGAAGTGCAAAAAGCAAAAAAGTGCAATGTGATATAGAAATATAGTGCAGTGTAGACAATAGTATACAGTTGCTTTACAGAAGGTGGTTTAGAGTAATATAAATTAAATATAAATATGTGCAGTGTATTAGCAGTTACTTTATAAGAGCAGAATAAATATGGCTATATGAACAATGTATGAACAACATACATACGTGCAATGTAGTGGCAGTACCATTATAATAGTAGTAAGAATAATATAGATATGCAGTCACAGTGTATTAACAGAATATATGATAAGAAAAACGGAATAATTATGGATATTCAGTGTCCCATGCCCAAAATGCCCATATGAATGATGAATTATTTTTTGAAAAGTCTTTGTCTTAAAGGCCTGTGAATTCCTGGTATTTTGTCTCACGGTCATACTGTCTCTCTTTGTGTATATCATTGGGCTCATGTGTGGGAACAGAAGGTTTTGTTTGTGTGTATGAGGTAGTGTGTTTTGTTTGTGTGTATGTGGTAGTGTGTTTTGTTTGTGTGTATGAGGTAGTGTGTTTTGTTTGTGTGTATGAGGTAGTGTGTTTTGTTTGTGTGTATGAGGTAGTGTGTTTTGTTTGCGTGTATGAGGTACAGTAGTGTGTTTTGTTTGTGTGTATGAGGCCTGGTAGACAGCCATAATTTAAGGCTAATAAGGGCATCCGTCTCATTTCTTTTTGGTTCAGTCCAAACAATGGGCCCTGTGGACCACTAGCAGGGGATCAAATGGGCTTATAAACTAAAACAGTCCAGCTGAAGATGAAGCCTCTGTTGAAGAAGTGAAGGCAACATATCACCAAAGGATGCATGCTGAGATTTAAAGGAGCAGTCTTCCATCCTAATCCCAATCCCAGTGTCAAATTACATTTCTCCTCATGGTGCTCTAGCTGTCCGTTCAGGATTTGCACTCAAAAACTCCGGTGTTCGTACATCGCCCTCTCTGTGTAAATTCGGGTGTTCATATATGGCCCTCTCTGTGTAAATGGGAAGCAAACATAGTGACTGAGACATAAAGAGTCACAGCCACTCTCGCCATGGTGCTTCAAGATTACTGATGGAGGGGTTTCATTTGATTGCTAGTGAGCATAAATAACAACAACCTTTTGTGGAATCATGGACTGCATAACCAAATTATTACTAAATTAAAGCAATAACTAGAAATATAAAGCAGAGCTTTATAAAGCTTTTTATTGCTAACAACAAAAGGCCTCTTTAAAATGTTGGCAAAACAGAAGTATGGATTAAAGATTAAACCCTTCCTCTTGTCTGTCTTTTTAATCTGAGAGTTGTCTGTTTCGTGTAAACACTTTGCACAACATTATTAATTCTGAGCACCCTCAGCTGCTCTGAACAGGGATGTGAGTGTTGAGTAATCAAGGTGGGTCTGGGATGATTGGGTCTGGTAATTGACTTGACACAAATACAGAGGCCTCTATGCTTTCCCAAGCGCATTAGACTTCAAATCTTTTCAGGGCAATTTAGCATCTGCTAAATATATCTACTGGTGATTATTTTTATTTGGTAAAGCATAAGCATTTGCAATAAGTGTTCTCATTTACATTGGCGAAGGTGAAGTAGCAGGCGTTCAGTACAACCGCACGTTTCACATATCCGGCAATGAGTGTGGGGTCATAAAGCATGTTCCTACTATTAGTGGTGTTGTTCTTGGAGACGGGGAGTCTCGCCGGTAGAAATGTGGATGAAAATAAGCTGCAGCAAAGGGAAAATATCCCTATAATACATTTACAATCATGCGAAGAGTGCCCATTGAGCAGTGAGCAGGGAAGAATACGGAGAAGTGTATCTGAACCAAAATCTCTCCCAAAACATGTGTGTGGATAACTTAAGTGTGTGTAAGTGTGTGTGTGTGTGTGTGTGTGTGTAAGAGAGAGAGAGAGAGAGAGTCAGAGAGAGAGTGAGAGAGGAGAGAATAAATCTACTTCAGCCTGCTGAAGTAGTTTGAAGAGATGTACTTTAGATAAACTCTGATGATTTTATGTCAAGGTTTTTAATTGTGTTTCCGCTCCATAAAAGGGGCTTATTGTGTTGGGTTATATATTTTTGGACAGCGCCACTTTCCCTTTCTTTCCCTCTCTGTCTTAATATCAAAAATGTTCCCAATATATATTAACATGGCATAATGAGTCTGGCCGGTAATGAATTGGCTGCTGGTTTGTGAATGATGTATTATTTACTGAAGGGCCCTGATTACAGTGGCTGTCGTCAACAGACACCACCCTGCAGGGAAACACGATTAACCCCTTGGGTCATCCGTGCCAAATTAAATGTCAGATTTGGTAGCGGTGTGCTGGGGAGAGGCTGTGGTGGCGGCGGAGGGAGCCTCTCTTTCCGCTAAGTGAAATCTAGATTGACAGCTATAATAAATATTCAGGGATTAACCTTGGAGATCGGAGAATCCAGCGAGCTCTCGCCCCACTGACAGT
The DNA here is from genome assembly GCF_017589495.1 of Alosa alosa. Taxonomy (NCBI): domain Eukaryota; kingdom Metazoa; phylum Chordata; class Actinopteri; order Clupeiformes; family Clupeidae; genus Alosa; species Alosa alosa. The sequence goes on from NC_063189.1 coordinate 21,359,670, forward strand.
TAATGCATAAATTAACCACATGCTGCATTCAGTGGTGGGCTTTGCCCAAAGGCTTGGGGCTCACTTCAGAACGGCTGGACAAGTCTTACATGTTCGACACCGAGAGATAGCCTGTGAAATATTAACGCAAAAAAGAGCAAGGTGGAGCATACTAAAGTACTCCTTGGGCACATGCAGTGTATTTGAAATGCAACGCAAAAGCAATTATAGTTCAGCTGTAATTCCCAGCCCTTCTGATACTTGTGCAATTCAAACAGAGTTTTATAATTACCTGAGCTGTTGACACAAGGGCTATGCTATCAGAGAGGGAATTGAGAAAAACATTGGACTGACGCTAAGATAGGACTGACGTTTGAAGGGTAGGAAGGAATTCCGTCCGACTCCACACACCTGGCATGTCAAAGAACACACACACACACAGATAAAGAGATAGAGATAGAGAGAGAGAGAGAGAGAGAGAGAGAGAGAAAGAGACCCTAAACTCCTGAAGAGAGACAGTTTCACAACTTTACATATCTAATATCTAACTACTTTTTGCACCTTCACCATGACACTCACTCTCTTAAGCACCTCACCATGCACACAGAACTACAGGCCAGTCCCGGCCCTGTCACTGCAAGCGTCTCATGCTTGATCACCCTCAAGCACACTGTGGATTTTTTTATTTAATTTATATAGTATATTTAGTATTTAGTTTTGTTAGTTTTTCTTATCTTCTACTGTCTCTATTGTACAGTGGAGTTTGGTTATATGTTTATACTTATATTTACCATTTCTGTTGTAAGTGCATGTTGTGTGTGATGTCTGTATGCTACTGAGACCTTGAATTTCCCCTTGGGGATCAATAAAGTATCTATCTATACAGTATATATCTATCTATCTATCTATCTATCTATCTATCTATCTCTCTTATAGTATGTATTAGATATATTTAATTCAGTATATAACACTGATGAACATGATTTGACTGAAGAAATGTTATTACTTTCAGTATGAGGACTGATGGAAAGTCAGGGTATATTTGTGTCAGTTCAGCATACTTCCATTTCAGTTTAGTATACTTCCTTTTTGTGTAACACTGTAGGATACTGGCCTAAGGGGGCTGTAAGGTTTGACTCAGTACCAATGAAATTAAATGAAAAAAATAATTCTGGCTTAAATGGGGAGCCCATCGGCCTTTAGCCAACCTGGCCAATTTGGACATGTCAGACTAAATCAAAGCACTGTAAAACTGCGAGTCTATCTAGACAGGGTATCACTACAGCACACCCTGGACCGCATGGGACAGCACTGGCACACACAGGCTTCACCAAAACACAAGAGTGTGTTTGACATCTGAGAGAAAAATCATTCAACCACACGGCATGCAGCGTAAACAGGACATTCATGTACACTCATTTTCAGTCTAAATGAGAATTATTTATATTCTATGCAAACAGCTTGAAAAGTCATAATCCTCCTTTTCAAACAGGTCAGTTTAAAGACAGAACGCACTGCGTGTCTCCAACCTTTGGAGTAATCTGACCGTGAGGGTCTTCCAATTTTATGTCTGAAACCCGATCTGTAACCGGAATCGACTGCTGCTTCAGTCGAATGGCTCGACGCTGCTCGTCAATCAAGACAGAGGAAATTACTGCTCACAGCAGCGGGAGAATCCTTCCCCTCCGCCTGGTGGAGGGTGAAGGGGAGCCTTCATCTCATAAAGGAGGCCTGTCTGTCCGTCTGCCTGCCTGCCGAGCAACAACTCACCGCGACTGACCAACCACAATGTTTTCATCAACCCTGAGCCAACGTGGTCATATCCGCTTTTAAAGCTTCACTGCTGAATTGGGACGGTTTTATCTGTCACAGCATAGTGAGACCAGCTGGCTCTATGCCACTGCTGATAACACTACCATCACAGCTGAAAAATCATCTGCACTGTGTATCTTGGGAACACATGCTGACAACGTGAGTAATGTATGTGCAGAAAACAGGCGAAAACAAATACAGCACACAGAGGCTGAAAGCTAAAAAAACTAAATGTGTTGCTGAACTCATGGCCCGGGCAGCTCTCAGGCATGACCACAATGCTGCACGCGCAAGCGCGCGAGGCTAACGCAGTTGGCTTGTTCCAAACGCGTCCTTCCTGTGGGCAGCACGGTGCATGTGATTATTCTGGGGGTCAGAGGTCACTCTCCCAGCACTCCCTTCAAGATCAAAGCCGCGGAGATAGCTGTGTCTGGGAAGCTGCCACGGCAACGGGCCTGTCAAGGAGCCTGTTCACTGGCCACCTGCCCGGAACGCCTGGAAATTCCACATGTACACTATCACCACCGGGACCTTCACACCTAACCTTCCACACTGAAAAGAGAACCCCATGCTGAGGAAAGAACACAGCCACTCAAGGTAGAGAGACTGCAAGTCAAAACTGAAATAGTACAGCGCAAGTCAAAATAGACCAACCAAACATCCTTAAATATCTGCAAACAACTGGAGAAAATATTTCATAGAAAAATAAGAGGAGAGGAGGAGAGCCAAGAGACCAGTATGTGTGAGAGCCAGAAGGGGCAGCTAAACCTGTTGGTTTATGGTCTATGTTGAAGTCTGGGAAACAGCACCAGGGTTGCGCCTGTGTCAGCCTGACAGCCAGAGAGGAAAGGGAAGAGAAGAACACACGAAGACAGAAGAGGGCATATCTGTGTAATTCTACTCCCGTGATATTCGGGGTGGCTTTATTCAGCTTGATGGGCTGGGCAGCGTGTCTCTGTGAAGGCCACTTCCCGTCATTTCCCTGGGCAGTGCCAGATCTTCCTATCGATCAAAGCAGGAAAAGGCCACCCGGATCCAATGCCACCATCCATGTCCTGACCCTGTCTCAGACCAGCCTTTTCAAACAGGCAGCGGGAGGACAACAGTGTGCAGCCAGGCGGGTCCTCCAGCGACAGCTCCACTCGACGCCACTGACCCTCACTGCCACCCGCTCTGAGTCACGCTCGCTAAAGGTCACCCAGTTAGGGGCACGATGGTGATGCTGAACTCAAAAACAAGGACATGCATAGATGATCTCAGATTCTCCATGAGAGACAGAGAGGTGCCTTACTTGTTTATTCTGTTCCACCACATTTTCTAATAATAATAATAATAATAATAATAATACATTTTATTTGTTACAAAGAGCCTTTCAAAGCACCCAAGGTCGCTTTACAGAGTAAACACAGTAAAAAAATAATAATAATCAGCACACACAAGACATTTTACACATAAGACAAAATATGCCGGACAGAGCGGCGTAGTCGCCAGCGTTCCCGCGACACCAAGGCATAAACAAACAAATTTACGAAATAACAAACGACACAAGACAAACGATGCCAAACAAATAGAACAAAGCTTCCTGAGCGGAGCTAATGTATGCATGTACTGTATGGCTGCGGTGCGATATAGTTTCTTCAGAGCCTCAGTCCCCTTCTGGATGGAGATAAAACGTTCACTCTGCCCCAGTAAATAATATTTCTTATCACTCTGAGAAATGAATGGTGCTGGACATAGACAAGAGAGAAGAGAGAAAGATAGACGGAGTATGTCTGGGGAGTCCAGTGCATTAAAACCATCTCACTCTTCCTGGAAACAGCCATTTTTCTCTTTCCTTTTTTCGCCCAGGGAATGTGAAGATGTAAACCTGTCCAGAGATTTCGTCATAGACGCATGGCCTGCTGAAAACAATAGAGAGAGCAGCACATTTTGGAATAAATCAGGCTATCGTTGTTTGTTTGGAAAGCACAAGCGCATCTGTTTTCCTCACCTCCCTCTATCTCTCTCACACACTCTCTCTATCTCCATCTCTCTCGCTCACCCACTCTCTCTCTCTCTCTCATTCTCTCTCTCCCACACACTCTCTCTCTCCCTCTATCACTCACACACACACACTCTCTCCCTCTTTCTCTCTCACACTCTCTCTCTCTCTCTCTCTCTCTCTATCTCGCTCACACACTCTTTCTCTGCCTGCTTTGTAATATCTGTCATTCTTCCCTTCTCGTTCTCACGCTCATCTAAATTCACTTCAGTCTCTCTTGGCATGAGTCTGCTTCTATTCTCTTCCCCTATCTCTCTCCCTCTCTCTGAGAAGCATGAGGACCATATACAAAAGAGTTCCAGATGTGTTATTAGTGGATCCATTTGAACAAATCAAACCCTCCCTCCCTCAATCTCCCTGTTTCCCTGTCCTGTGATTAAGCCTGAGCCGAATAGAAAATCACCCTGATCATCCAATGTGTTAACAGTTAAAACAGTTTAATTTCGCCATCACGGCAGCCATCTCTCATATGCAGTTAGGCAGACAGATTGCCCATATGTGCCTGCACGGTGCTCGGGCCTAATTGCCTGAAAACTTTATTGCGACGCTGGCCCATTGCTCTTACGTGACGGAGTGCTCCACCGCAGCCATGTTGCTCGTGTCACTTCTGATTACCTCCGCGTTCCCGTGAAGGCCCAGAGGACGAGCTGCAAAGCCGGTCTGAGCGCCTCGAAAGCCCAGCGAGCATGTCAAACTAACCGGCGCGATGGCGTTGGGCCACAGGACGGTAGTGCTCTGGGATGACGTCCCGGATTTATTTCGATCTCGTTCGAGCCCATTTTCTCACAACTTGCAAGAGCCCCAATCTCCAGTGAATCTTCATTATGGCAGAATACAAGCTTCAGCCAGCAAGCGCAATGACCTGCACGTCTCTTCCAATTCATGTGAAGTCAACCAACTGCATGGAAAACCTGCTTTGGGCAGAAGTGGACAACTCTCTTGTGGATTACTAAAACATATTACTCAAATCAATGTTAGTCAGACAGACATGTTGGTCTTCCAAAGACAATGGTAAATGCTGCTTAAAAATAGCTCATATCAATTACCTACTTATATCTGAACTCATTAACATAATTCATTCAAAAGATCTCCTAATCACATGCTATTGTAATTACTTTTTTTGGTATAGCTATAGCTTCCAAAGCCACCTAGTCACTGGTAGGGTCCACTGTCTACAACTTTCTAACTGAAACCCCATGGACAGCAAGTGCAAATGCATGACCGATGAGTCCTAATTTGACCACTATTCAATAAATCCTCAGCACGGCGGGATAGCAATGTGCTGTGCAGCACACCAGCACACCTTTCTGTAATAATAAATAATGTATTTTTATTCCTATTGATTGTACCAGAGAGTCGGGTTACAGGGAGCATGGGCTGCAGGTCTGGGAAATATATCCCTTTTGTCAGGAGCTGTTTTGGGAGTTTAACCTCCCCCCTACCCTAACATCAAGCTCTCACCTCTCCTTCCCTCCCCAAAAACTTATGAGGTGTTGAGAGTGTCGCCATGGCGAGCAGTAAATTGTGTCAGCTGACATGTAGGCGAGCAGGCGGGTGGGCGTACGGTCGGACAGGAAGTGAGTATTTTCTGACGTGACATTATGGGCTGCACTTTCCTCAACTCTCAGAGAGAGGTGATCACAAATCCTCTCTGATACAAGCAAATCAGAGTGCAACAGAGACACACAAAGACTCACTTTGTTTGCAAAGGCACACAAACATACACACACACACACACCCACACACACACACACACACAATAAGAGATAGACGATACAAAAACACAACACATCACACAACAGACACAGACAACAGAAATTAAATCCACATACACTTAGCCACACACATACAAAACCAACAGACAACAGACAACAGAAATTAAATCCACACACACTTAGCCACACACATAGAAAAACCAACAGACAACAGAAACTTCACCACTCCATGATGGCTTGAGGTTCTTTATTACCTACACATGGCCCCAACAGACAAGCATAAGGC